>NC_090061.1:4785465-5085465 GCF_038355195.1 Osmerus mordax | reverse complement strand
TGCTCCTTTGTGCATCAAAACAACAACAAAAAGCTTGCTAACGAATGCTGTTTTCAGGATCTTATAGTTCAGCTCATAAACTCATCATCAGCTCATAGAACCAACACTTTTGTTGTTTGAAATGTTAAATTGTTGTGGTACCAACACTGGCCAACCCTAAACGTAGACTAACCCTAACCTCTCTGACTCATGCTGTCACTGCTGTCATGTGGTTGTGACCTTGCTTTCAGTCTGGTTGGTGTGTCCTGGCCTTAAGTGTATTTATTTGTGAGGAGGGCAAGAGCAGTGATCCCGCTGTGTTTCTACAGACACTAGTCTTACTGGAGTCGGGAGTCAGTGTGAATGTTACTGTAAGTCACAGAATGCCACAGTGCCAACAGAAGTTCCCAAAAGCTAATATGGATGATATATTGGCTAATAATAGTCTGTCGGCCAACAGAGCCAACTCTGTTCCAGTATGCATCTCCCATGCCTCCCTGGCTTGACTAAGCTCCCATTAGTCTGCAGTCTGTGTCTGCCATGACAGCTCCCGCCATGAAATTCAACATTACTAACTGCACACACACACATCTTAGAAGGGCTGGTGGATGGTGCGTTAGCTAAGAAGCATTCTGTCTCAAGAGTCCAGGGGGGCATTGACTAGGAGGTCACACTGGAATTCTATCTGGGTGATATTTCTTATGACAATACCATACCACCCATTATTCATAAATAATACAAAGAAAATAGCGTGAACAGTATCATACACTGTAATGTCTACCCTTCTCTTTTCCAATTTCTCTCTCCTCCGCTTTGACATCGACTGGACATGTTGCTCAACAACTTTACTTATTGTGTTCAAAAAATAGCTTCTGCAGTGTGTATACAGTACTTCCTGTTCTCATTTTGTCTGGCTGAGATGTTTGGTTCTACTATAATAGCCTTGAAAAAATCCAATACAATGTTTGTTTGTGTGTGTGCGTCTGGAGTGTATTGTTTGCAGAAAATAAACAACGTCTACAAAGCAACTACAAAACAGGAAAGCTCAGATCAGGAAAAATGTCCAGATGCTGGTATGAATGTGGCAACTGCACAGTAACAGCATAGGGAATCTAAATTAATTTATATTAAATTATGTATGCCAACTACTGTAATAATGGCTGTATCTGGATGCATCAACATTATTACATGTTTTTAGTGCATTCACTTGCAGTTTACCGATCAATATTTTAGAAAACTTGTTATTATTACTGTACTTTGTCATCCAACACTACAAGTTAGACACCAAGCATCAAATCAAGTTCAGAACACTGTAGTGTAGCTTCTTATACCTTTGTTGATCAGAGACATTCTAGCTTTCATTCAAAGATCTGGGCTGTAAGAGTTAATGTACAGTAGCAGTCATGAGTGCATAGTCCTCAAAGTACATCCATAAACAGTACCAGCCATAAACACAGTCAGTATCGGACTTTAAGATAACACACTAGAGAACAGAATGTTATCACACATGCACATACAAACACTCAAACCTGCATTTCTAAAGGTCTTGTTAATAACAGAGTCATCTTCATTATTAGATATTCTCATACGTTTGTAATGATTCTACGTGGGTGTCTTCTGTCTTACACATTAATTGGTATGTAGAGTGGGGCATCAGTCATGAAAAACAAGTGATGCTGAAGGCCTCACAAGGCTTTGCTTAATTATAACCCCGGCCTCTCGAGCTGCCTCCAGTGTCCCTGCTTGCACACTATCCCTGCTCTGTTAGACACTGTTGAATTAGATACCTTTCTTCCCTTTTCCCCCCCTCTCTCTGTTCTCTCTCGTCTCCCTGCTCTCTGGACCTCTGCTGCCCCCTGTTCCCTGCTGGTCATCAGTGGATGCTCGTCTTTCTCCAAACTACTTCTCTGGTTCTGCAACACTAGGCCTGTTCCCGTCTAGTGCTGTTGAAGGACTTCTCAAGTGAGTCTCCTTCACCTGCTTTACCCTCACTCTCCACCCTTCCCATAGGAAGAATTTCTGTGAAGGGCATCTACTGTGTATGCACGCATGTCTGCATGGATGTGTGAGTTGGGTTTCTACCTGTGTGCGTGTGTGCTTGCTCGCATGAAGGTGTGTTTGCATTTAAAGAGGTGCTGTTCTGAGGGATTGTATCTTTTTAGACTGAATGGCTGAGAATGGCAGCATTGGGTGAAACTTCTTTTCAAAGTTGTACTTTTTGACACCTACTTGGGCTTTCGACTTTTATTGTGTAAAAACTGCCTGGAGAAGATTCAACCCCAGTTCAAGATCTCATGTGGTGCAGATTGCAGCGCCATTTCCAGAGCTGTAAGCATCATGGTTGTCATAGCTCTTTGAATGGTACTGCCATATGTGCTCAGCTGCCAACGTCATCTCAACAACACAGCAAACAAAACGTCCTCACAAACTAGCATTGTGTCATCTGCATCCAAAAGCATCCAAGCGTCCAATAACTCGTCATTTCAGAAGCTTTCAAAGATTTTGCTACACAGAGAATGTTTGGCCATGAACAAGTTGACGGTCCTATCTTGGTACAGCAGACGGCCTGTTGCTATATATAGGTACTACTTTTTATTACATAAATCAACAATGTAAATTCACCAGAGGTATGACGAATAGTACATCTGAAAGCTAGAGTCAGCTGCGTTGTTCCAGACAGATTTGATCGTCAGTCTTCCAATTCTTTCATCCCAGTTTCACGAAGGCTGTCTTTGGAAATAATGGACTATTATTCAGAAGTTCCTCCAAATAAAGCTATAAGCTATACCCTTACTCTCATTTTTTCATCTTACTCTTTTTTCTGACTGACCTAAATGACAATGCCGTTCACGCACCATTTGATCAGCTATGCAGTCATTTTGCATGCCGACAGCTCTATCACAACATGTGGGAGGGATGTATTATGTTACATTATCCTTCACTGATCTCCATGTAGAGCTGCTAAGATGAAATGTGCACCAATCAACTAATTCAAGAGCCGTTTCAGCCCCAAGGAAGGAAGGGATGATTTTATTTAAGTTCAGATAAATCTCATCTCTTACTCACAATCCTTATCATCTCTCAATATAATTTTGCAGTACAGGCACAGGATTTCTGCATCTCTACATTTCTAAAACCTGTACTGTCCCTGTACTTACTGTAAGTCGCTCTGGATAAGAGCGTCTGCTAAATGACTAAATGTAAAACGAGTTCATACAAAATGCATTTAAAAAGGACTAAAATATTACAATGGCAGCTGATCCAGCTCTGTCAAAGTTATTTTTTAACCACAGCCCATGTGTAGAATATTGGCTGTCTCACATAAGTGTTTCTGGGGAATGCTCCAGATTCTAGAGTCACTGATTTGATCTGATAGTGAATAGATAACGTATTTTTATTTTATTTTTACATATTTTACTATATTACAGTGTATCAGTTTTTGGCTGGCACTTTGTAGCTTTAAAACTGCTGTGAACTTTTCTGTTTGCTGTCACAGACCTCTAATGCCTTACTGATGTCACGGATTAGTTCCATTTGCATTTTGATTTTTCTTAAAGTATTTGACATTTAAAGAACTCCTATTTTGATACAGCATTACAGCACTTTCTTGTAGCCCTGCCTGTCATGAAAAAATAACTGGTGAGACACTTGCTTTAGGCTGAGTCACATATTTATAAAACAGTAATTGTAAAAAAAAAAAGGTTCATTAGCTCAAATGTACTCCAATGTGCTGCCAACTGGTGGTTTTAAATTTCAAGAAATTGTACAGGAAATTACACTAACCAATTTTACTACAATGTTACTTATAGTGGCCACTACCAGAATGCTGGCATTCTGCCATTTGCTGTGTATTGCTGAGTTAAGCACTGCAATGTGGCAGCAATTTTGGGTTCTGCTCCATTTAGAAGCTCTAGCAAATTTCCTTTTTAAAGTCCTAGAACATCAGAGGGTGTTCAGATGGTTTTTGTCAAGGTAAATGTGCATGGACAATTTCTCAGCAGGAATTGCTTTTGGTGTGCTTGTTCGTTATGGTTTTAGGCTAATTCTTGAGTTAAATAACTCTTGCGTTAAATTCCAGACACATCTACATAACTAGCACATACACACACACACACATGCACTTGATGTGCGGACACTCATAGATTAAGGGTGGACGTTGTCAAAAGGACATCTAATTGTCCCTGCCAATATTTGTGGTTAATGTCAAAGAGAACAATATTTTATTGTAGCATTTGGAATGCAGAAACATGACAGATTTGGTCAGAAAAATACTTTTGCAACGTCTGACATAACTGACAATATAAATCCAGCGTCTTCAGGAAAAAAAGGGTCTGTGTTCTCACCAAACCTCTCATAAAACCTGATGCAATGCTATGATTAAACACACGATAGTGCCATTTTCTTTGATTCTAATTTCCGTTTGCTTTATTCACCTTATGAACTCACAAAGTCGACGGATCAAAAATGTATTGGGACACATTGAAATATATTTTCCTTTACTGTGTAATGTTGTAATAGTCTTCTTACTTCTCAGGTATTCCGCCCTGCACAACGGGAACCATACTGAACCAGAGAAACCTTCTCTACAAAACGACACTGAGTCACAGGAGTCCTGCTTCTGACTGCAACTGACTACAATTCCCCAAGAACAAGATAATACTTCAGGATCAAAACTTCAGGCTGGCTGCACTTATTTTCCAGGTCTGCCAGTTGTGGGAATGAAAGGTTATGGCACAGCAAGCTGAAGATCATCTGGATTGTAATCCAAAACAGCAAAAACAGATTTGAGTATTGGCTTTGTCAGAATAGCAACAAAAAAAGCTACTTGATATTGTATTATCATTTACTTATTTGAACCTGTCCTTTACTTTGCTTAGAGGGAGTAAGTACTTTTTCAATTGTTCCCTATAGTTCCCTTTTTCCCCCTTCGGAAAGCAAATTCCAATGGTGATGAAAGTTATAACAATGTCACTAAGTAATCCTTTCAATAGGGTATACTGATCAAGGTTGTAAAGCTCCACAACATTTATGCACTTACTCTATTGACATGGAAGTGTTCATTTGAAATGTTGATGTGGATTTATTTTCTTTTTTTCCATTCCAGCACATTGTGCCCTGTCCTGTATACCTAGCAGAATACCATGTAACTCATTTTTTGAGGTTTTGCACAACTTTCAAAAGCAGAATGTTGAAGGTAATTTATTTCTTTTTAATTATTTTGTGTCGTTATAAGCAGTCATTGCCCAATACTGGAGGTCAATATAAGCTTCAACACACTAAATGAACAAATCCATGACCATCACTTCCTTCTGACTAGTAAAAAGACAAAAACACCAGTTGTCACCAGTTCATTCATATTAAAATTGGGCATTATATTTTGCCTATCACTGATAGTGTGCTTCCATTGTGTGTGTGTGGTTGGAAATGATCTCATGTGGGAATGTGCTATGTATTTGTGTGTGAATAGTGGACTATGTGTGAACACTGCCTATGTCACACCAACAATGTCGCACATTTGATCATTTATGCTTTGGGTAAATGTTATATTGCTTGGGTAAGGATGTGTCTTGTCCAAAGTTGCATCCCATTTGTTCTTAAAACATCTCTTGCCTTGATAACCATGTGCCAGAATGTAGTGTAAAGGCGTTTCTCAGCCATTTATATTTATGAATATGTATTATAGATCTTCTTTAACTGTGGGCCACAGCACATATGGCCAGGTCCTACCTATACAGTACTCCGTCAATGTAAACAATGGCTTTTTCTCATTAAGTATTTTTTTGGGCATACTCTGAGCAAAACATATTATGATTTCATAAGAAGCCCAAAAGGATTCTTATCATTCCAGTATGTAAAAAAAGCATGATTTTCCACTTAATGATGGTGCTTCCTTCAGTGTTAACCCAATTGATCAAGAGTACTTTTGTACCAAAAGAAAGTATTTATAACTACATGATCATAAAAGTGCTCTCATTTAGACACCTTTCCCAATTTGGTGTCAGATTTGGCTAATTAAGTCAAAACCCTTACGTATTAGATTGAGCATTTATTGATAACCTTGACATGGAAATAGGTTTGACTTTGGCGGAGTGGATGATATAAGGGAAGCACTCCCTGCCTCCTCGATGCTATGCATGCATACATGGCATATGAGGCAGGAAGCAATAGAGATATAATCCCCCTGAAAGATAGAACATACTGACAGCAAGGGGGAGAAGGGGATGGTGGAGGGCAGCAGCAGCACTGATCATACAGCAACCGGTGGTGTGTGTGTGCGTATCCGCGCTGCTTTTTAATGCTGCCTTATCGGACGTGGTCCAATGGGCTTGTGCTGGCTAACACAGGTGTAGTAATGAGTGGATGACGTGCGCTGCCCGAGTCCCATGCCTGAACTAGCTCCGCTCATGAATGGTGGGACAAAGTTCTCTAAGTAAAAAATATGTTTCCCTTGGATGGTTGCAAACATTACAAAGCCAATAGCTGTAATGCTCTCATCCTCACCCAACCGGCACACATGGAAGGGCATTCGTTTTTTCTATTACAAACAATGATTTAGCAGACCTATAAACCAATTAGAGCTTGCTTGCTAGAAAAATACATTACACTATTTTCCTATTCTGAAACTAGGAGATGCTACAAAACTATGCAAAACATCTCCAAAATATTAATGTTCCTGGAATGTTGTCTGCACAAAATTAAACCATGACAGAAACCTTAGTTTGGAAATGGGGAAACAGAATGGGATAATAATAAATAAAAGTATTTAGAAGATTTTTCCCCATTGAATTGGGTCAGATCTTTTGGTTTGACTTGTAATATGCAGCATTGTAATAAAGATGGAACCTGGAAGAAAACAACAATGCCAAAGCAGTTGTTTCTCCTGGATCTTCCCTTAGATGTGATAGGAAAATAAGAGAGAGGAAGAGAAACCAGCACTGAAGTGGTTCACACTTACAGCCAACATAGGACATGATGGTTTAATACTAGTTTTCTACACCTTAATGACCTGCAGTCATTTAGTCAACTAAGTATTCCATGCTGTCCTAATGTCATTCAGAGCACAGATTCTCGCCCACAACTGGATATTCATAGAGAGATCCTGGGTAGACTCAGACTCATAGACTTCATCAAGAAATGTTTAGCTAAATAGTAAGCATGACTCATTGTATTATTTGGGTTGATTGATGACAAAAATATTAATTTTTAATTAAAAGTGAAAGTAGCTAAGTATGTAAAATGAATAATGTTGACAGGACTATTGACCTATTAGTAAAATGTGCTTTCTTCTCTGAAGGCAAACATCTCAGGCCACACCTAATTTCTGTGAAATCTCTGCCTCTCTCCACACATGCAACTTGCCTTGGAGAGTTCATTACAGTACAAATGTGATTTATGAATCGCAGACTACATGAAAGACAATCAGATAACAATGAAGAAACACTGTTATGAAGAGGCATTTGTCGACACTCTCTCTTTCACTCATGCACAATTTCACACCCACACACAGACACAGAACATGCGCACACACACACGCACACAAAACATGCACACACACACGGTGTTGGTCCATAAAAAGATATTTATAGAAAGGTTTAGTACAAGAAATTATATATATTTTCCTACAATAGACAGAGAAATGTACTTGGAGTGCATCAATGCTCTTATTTTCACCTATATGAGATCCTTTCTTGTCGTTTCCACGTTACCTTACTTTCCAACTGTGACCTCTCATAACTGAAGCACGAGCACTTTTTTTACTTTGAAGATTAGTCCATGTCATTTTCAATACATAATGATGATTCTTTTCCCTTCTTTTCCATTTTTAGGATTACTTACTCAACATAGAATCATAAAAATATTCAGTATGATGCCATAAATCAATTTACCTTTTTAATTGTATGTGATTGTATTATTATTTATAGTACAATTACTTAATTCAGTTATGGATTTTAATGATTCGCACAGCTTCTTAGGCCTACATAAGCCATGCAAATTGACATGTTGTGGATGAAACTATCTTGAAACTGAATCAGTCTTTTGGTCTTTTTGGTGCATAAAATATATGTGACGCCTGTTCTCCTAGGATTATAAATCGTACACAATGGTATATTCTTCTGCAACGTTTTTGTAATATGAATCTGTGCCTCTTCAGTGGTCTTAAATGAATAGTTGTATAAACTAATTTATTTTCTTCTAATCTTTTGCCAGCATAACCCCTCCAGCAAAGTATCAAGATGAAGGATGAATGTTTATAAATGATTAAAAATGATAAGTTTCATACTGTAAAGTAGTTACCAGTGCTTCCCTTTCCATATTTATTCCCTTAACTTAGTAAACATACTTTTGCTAGACTTAGATCACACCACCGTGCAACAGTACACATTCCAACTGTCACCTTTACAGCACAATCAAATTTGTAGACAAAACATTTTTTTCAAAGGGTTAAAGTAAATTAGTAAAACTGAAGTTACATCATGTTGCACAAGCACTATACACTTGCAAAATACACACGATACAAAAGCACCTAATACAACACAGCAGCACAATCAACAGTGATTCTTAGAACTAGTTGGGGGGGATTTTCCAATTCTGCATAAACTTAAATCCATGGCATTTCATAGTGGTGAACTACTTGCTCAGTATAATACTGTACAGTACAGCATTCACAGTCTTTCAAGATTTCAGCAAAAATGAATGTTTAAGTTTGAATTCAGTCTAAACTTTGCCTCTTCGACCTTTTTAATAAATTGGATCCTATTGAGTTGTAGTCAGACCATACCTGTCGTTTTGACTTCACCTGGGCTGTCAACCCTGCATTGTTTAATTCTCCTGACACATGAGCTCAGTTTTCAGTGGAAATGTGTAACAATACACAGTATAAATCACAACCCAACAAACCGTTAAAAACGTTTGGGAACTCCTCAGTATTTACTGTATTCTAAAATGAGTAAGATATGCATGCATCTTGTCATGTAAAAAAATGCTTTTTATTCAGGGAGCCATGTGTATTACATTTTATGTTGCTATGTGACAGCTCTGACGAATGAATAAATATAAAGAAATATTTATATGCCTGAGTCTCAGCTTTACTTTGCTATAAACAAATATTTAAATAAAAAATATGTAATGAATCAAGATAGCCAAGTCATTCAAACATGCACAAAGGTTTACGATTCAGATCTTTCTTCTTTTTTTTTACACTTCATGGTCATTCAGTTTTAAAGGCAAAGTCAATTAACGGGAACCAACAAAAGCCAGCATCTCAAGGTCTTGTTGCATATCATTTGGCACACTGTGGCAAAACTTGAATTTTTTACTGTTGAGGTACAGTACAAAAATACTATGACTTGTGGTTACATACAAAAGGAACGGGTCCCACATGTGGAGACCCTCATACCCCCCTGTTCTTGTCGTCATGGTTCAACAATAATGCTGGTCATTGACTGAGACAGCAGGTACTAATTTATCCTCGTACCAACAGGTAAACTGTGTGCGTCACTTCTTAAACCTCTCCCAATTTTATTTACTGTAGACTTGCTCTAGACTTCACTTGAGTAACAGTGTAAACAAACCAGGATGTAGACTAAAGAACCTTCGCCTTACCACATTGTGTTATTTTATATGCTTACAACATTACTGTAGCATGATATAGCTATTCAGTCCATTTATATTCTTGAAGACCTTTGATTCAAGAAACATTATTTCTTACTGAATTCTGGCGACAATGACAGAATAGGCATGATAACAAAACACTAGACAGGATGAATACATTTCTAACCTAACACATTTATACATCATTACATCATAAATGTCCGATTTGATGACAATTCAAAAACAGCTCTCTCATGGAGGTCTTCATGGCACCAGCTGTGTTGTTGTGTGATGAGGGAACTAAATATGTTGACCATCTGGTTCAGTTATGTTGCTTGCAGACAGCTGTATGATAGATATGTTACCACACATCCTGACTCCCAGCTAGACCAAGGCATGACAGACATTATATGAGGGGTGGCCATGTTTAGCTTGAAGGGGACTCTGTGGTATGTTCAGTGACAACATGAAGGTTAAAAGCTTAACTGACTCAAAACACTGAAACAAATCACGACACACCATCTTGGATATTGTCCCTGGTAGATATGTTAACAGTCAGCTTGGGCATGATTAGATTCAGGATGGATCTGTTTCCAATAAGTAATTACCAGTTGGATATAGATTTTCACTAATGCTAGCACTAACACTGATTCTTTTGAACTTAAATGTTTACACTTAATAATTACTTCTGGTATTGATATGAACCCAAAGAGAAAGGGTCATGTATGTGTGATAGAGTAATACAATATATTCCCAAAGATTTCCCAGTTAGGTATGTTCATTCATGTGAGCTGACAGTCACACCTCTGGTTCAGACACAATTCACTCTGGTTACAAAAGCAGACTTCGTGGGACCTGAAATGGTCCTAAGCCTCATATGTAAAATGGGTTGGAAGTTGACATTTCAAGAGATTGTACAACTAAAATAGTCTACCTCTATGGCTCTTCTATTTAGTTCCCAGCTCTACTCTATAGTCCATAATGTCTGGACGTCCTTCCTGTTTCATGATTTAGATAGTCACTCCTTTCTTTGGATGTCCCACAGGGTCTCTCAGGCAGGGCCTGTCCTTCCTATAAGCGACATAGGCAGCCGCCTAGGGCGGCATGAAGAGGGGGGCGGCATTTTCCGAAGTGCATCCATTAATTAACCCTCCCGCACTACCAGCAAATAATGAGCACAGGGAGACTTCACTGTGTTACTCATTGATGTCAAGGTATCACATTCAATATTGGTTTTCAGAAAATTACTGGAATGCATGAACTGAAGAGTGAGAAAGCTCTGATATTGCTTTGACTTTCAGATTTAACTGACTCTCCCTTTGATGTCTCTTCAGAATGAGCACTTATTGTGGTCAACCCCTGAAAAAGCATTGGAAAGCGAGAACATGTTAGATTAAGGTTTAGGTTTTTCTTGTTGTTGATGTCTTCATGACGCAAAAATCATATTTTTTAGAACAATACTGACTATCACATCATTTTTGCAAAATGTCAGAGATCCCCATTTGCCTGCCAGTATAAGCTGACCCTTTCTTATTGTACTGTCTTCGTTTCCTAAATAATTCCACTGGTGTGTCTACTGGGAAATGGTTATAGCAGAGATGTCCTAAAATGTCCCCTGCTGATTTATATCCATGGATGTTTTTACTGATGTGTTCCTTCCCACCTCTATCCTGTTTTATAGACTGAGACAGCCAGAGGAGACAGAGAGGGCAAGGAAGAGAGCCAGAGCTCCAATGGGCTGCTGCTGATGACTGTCGCAGGCCTGAGCCCCAGGCGGTGTGAAACAAATCTGCCAAAGACTATCTGAATCCCTTCTAAAATGGCCACACTCAAACTGTTCGATTTACACAAACGTTCCACAGCACTTACGTGTACTGTGCAGTAAAAACTCAGTTTGGCGACAAGAAATATGTATGATAATAACATACTGAAATGCGTTCAGATTTGGCATAGTTACTGGTGGGGACAAATAGATGGGTTTTTGACATTTGGAGGGAAATGTCCTTACCATCCACCCCTAAATCTACGCCTGTGTAGGCAGCAACAATGAGAGTTGTCTAGACAATTCCAGTGACGATCAGATTAGGGGTATTGGTTGCACATATCATTTTTAAGTGGGTCCCCACCAATGTGGAATGCTGGGGATGCTCCTCTGATTTGGAACTCTGGATATCTGTGTCTATCATTCATTTGCATACTTTTATTTTGATCTCTACTCTTACTGCATAATTGTATTCCGCCTATGGTCTGCACCTCTCTGTGGCCCCGATCGTCTATGGAGGAGGGGATCCCTCACTGAATTGCTCTTCCCAAGGTTTCCTAGTCTTTAAGTGTCTTAGGTTGACTTAGGTGTAGTTCTGTGGGTAGATATTAAGCCATCTGTGACATTGCTTGTAAAAAAAAGGCTATACAAACACATTTATATTTTATTTAGAAGGTATTTATAAATCATATAAAATTAAGCACTATTCCCTTTATGCTTGTACAGTGATAAGAAATACAATAATTAATTGAATGACACCCTGCAGTTTATTCTCTGCATGTCAATAAACCTGTGAATAGTAGTCCATGTAATGCGATTAAATTAATTGATTATTTACAGACAGCATGGGGGTGGTATTATTAAGTACTCTTATAGTATACGTTACATACAACTCCTTAAAATAAAACAGACCGTATGGTACAGAGTTTAGGAAAAACAGTAATCGTGTAACGCCCCCTAGTGGACATTTATTATACTGCCAGAACGCAACATAAGAAACTTTCATTAACACACAGGATTACAAGTGTCACTTTCCAATAAGGGCAGCCGTAATTAAATAAGGAGATACAGTCCCTCATTCTACAATCTCCATTGTATTGTCCAGCAAGACAACAAGTGGCGGCAGAGGGCGAAATCACTTTGTGTCTCCACTCGAATCACCGAACTGTTTGACTGGTTGTCAGTCAAATCGAGTGGTCAACCCACACTTAGAGGGGCGGGTTATATATTAAATCAAATGTAGCCTAAAGACTTACAATATATAATAACAAGTAATATAATTAGTAACACATTTTAACATAAATAAATAATAAGGACTTTACTTAGGCTAACTATTCAACAACATTAATTAAATTATTAATATAGCAGCATCTATGGATGACATTTTATGGTTTGATTTTATCGACTACTCTTTGTCTTATGCCTAGAATATGAAATGAATGGAATGTCAAAATATGTCAAAGTCATACAGTATTATATGTGCCATACAAGACAGGAACTTATGTCAAGTGATTGATGTTTCATATCGGGGAGAAAAGAACGGGGACTTCGAAACATGGTGCTTGAAATGACAAGAATAGTTGAGTCCGCCACTTCTTTACAGAGTGCTTCTAAAATGAAAAGGTTGATAAAATTCCTAAGCACATGCCTACTTGTGTTACCTCATTTGACTTTAGTACATGGGGATATTACAGATGGCAACGCAGAACACTTAAAACGAGAACATTCTCTCATTAAACCGTACCAAGGTAAGCTAGTATAATGTTAGCTAGGCAAGCTAATTAGCTTGCTACAGTGTAATGTCTTGCACGTCCCATTCTCTGCCATATTTATTTCTAGGATGGCTCAAAATATGTTGATGCGTATGTTACTAATTGATAGAAGCTAAACCAAATAGAAAGCTAGAAGAGTATGACTGTGAACAAAACACCTACGAGTATGTGACTGCGACTAGCACTACGTCTCATAACCTTTTATACAGTATGGCATTGAATTAAACGTTCGGGGAATTTTTGTATGGTGTTGCATGAAAAGCTGCTTCACTCAGTGGCACTGGAAGTTTTAGTTTCACCTCATCCAAAGAGTATACGTTATTTGAATCATGTGCAGCTGATGTGTAGCCTGTCGGTACCCTATGTTCAATATGTGATATTCAACTTAGTCACCACCCGATCCGTCCTCCCGGAAGTAGCAAGGTCCTGTTCTGGCTGTCAACGAATGTAAATATTTACCTCGCGCATTTGTAACATATTGTTAAAACATGTGTTATTCTCTTACTCACGGATAAGTTAAAGAATGCGTATGAACAGTGGAAATGCAGTTAAATAAGTCCATGAGCGACATGATTACTGCCCCATAAGCACTGCCAATGCACACTCTTTTTGCTTCGCCATGGTGGGACAATGGAAGTGATTAGCCTATTCATATATTTTCCAGGTATTGGAACCAGCCCGTCCAGTCAGTGGGATTTCTGGGGTAGCACCTTGGTAACCAGCCAATATGTAAGATTAACACCTGATGAAAAAAGCAAACAAGGCTCCATTTGGAACACTGTGGTAAGAACAAACTTTTACAAGCTTTAACAAAAACTCTGGGCCTCAAACTAAACACATTTGCAGGAAGAACAGTTAACACCTAGCAGTTAACCATGTTTCATCTTTAATATTAGTCTGTGTCCCGAGAAACCAGCACCTACTGTTAAAATGCGAGGATGATTCAGAACATGTAAATGGCATTGAATGATCATGTTGTCAGTGTCAAGTCTTATTCTCGATATGCAGCCATGTTTTCAAAAAGACTGGGAAATGCACGTGCAGTTCAAAGTTCATGGTTCAGGGAAGAAGAATCTCCATGGTGATGGCATTGCCATCTGGTACACAAAAGAAAGACTGCATCCAGGTAATGTTGCTGGCAGATTTCACAAAATCTCATTTCATTCCATCCTGCATTGCTTTTTTTATTTTTATTTGTCATTCATGATGTCTTTGCCTCTGCCTCCATTCAGGCCCAGTCTTTGGAAACCAAGATCATTTTGTTGGCCTTGCTTTATTTTTGGATACCTTCCGCAATGACCTCCATGGAATGGATGTAAGTGACTGTGTTAGCTATGTGACTCATGTAATTTTTTTATTGCAGGGCCTGTGTTTAGCAGCAATTCTAATTTCCACGGGCTGGCCATATTTATAGACACATATCCTAATGATGAAGTCTCAGACGTGAGTTTATGGACTGTATCGATTTAATTTACAATCCAGCATGATGTTTTATGTTGTTTTGAACTTATATTGGTGTTTTTACCTTAATAGAAAACAGAATGTGGTTTTATACAGTACTGTGCAGAGGTCTTCGGCACCTAAGTGTTTTTTTACTCAAATATTATATATATATATAATATATTAAGTATTTCATTTTTTGCCTTCTGTATTTGTGCTGCAGTATAAAAGTGCAAGGTTGCTAACATTTGTGTTTAGTCTTAAAAAAAATTCTGCTTAACTTTTTTTGGTGTGCCTAAGACTGGCACAGGATTGTATAATGTTTTTGTCTTCTGTATTCAGCGGAAGTATTAAAGTTAAATATTTTCTTTCCATTTTTGATATACTTTTTAAACATATAAATGGACTTTTCCACAGTACTGTATATGGACGATAAGCTGTTTTGAGTCAACCAACAGTTGATTTACTTTGCCCCTTTTTCTTCTTTTTCTTCCCTTGTATTTCAGCGGTCTTTCCCTTACATCTCAGCAATGGTGAATAATGGTACCCAGCCATACGACCATGGAAAAGATGGACGTAACTCAGAGCTAGGAGGCTGCTCGGCTGAAATAAGGAACAAGGACCATGACACATATCTGGCCATCCGCTACTCCAAAGGCAGACTGACTGTAAGAAGAATTTTGTGGAGCTCAGCTGAACAATGTCTACAGTGATTCCAGACAGATATCTTTGACATGGATTTTACATGGAAAAAGCAGGTGTTCTTATGGTTTGGTACACTTAGTGTACATATTAGCTTTTAATTAAATCCAATGCACTGTTCATCAGTAGTAAGTTTTCAAATAATTTTATTACCATTGGCGTTATATGGCAGTAGTGGTTTGGAATATCTGTATCATACAACGTTGATGTGTATTTCATGGGTTAAAGATTGATCCTGCAACCGCTAATTTGTACTCATTATCTTATTGATGAGCTACAATATCATGTTAAATAAGTCATTGTATCTGACCTGAGTATCTGTGCTTTAATTCATTTGGCATTTTCCTAGGTGATGGTGGATGTTGATGACAAGAATGAGTGGAAAGAATGCATTGACATAGGAGGTGTCCGTCTGCCAACTGGGTATTACTTTGGGGCATCTGCTGCCACCGGGGATCTTTCAGGTAGGTTAAGAGTGACCAGGTTGAGGTTCACCTGGGTAATCCCTGAGGTTGTTTTACTTCAATTCTTTATTTCAAAGCGTATTAAATGAATATATGAAGGGTCCGGATATTGATACTTTGTGTGATATTTTCTCTATCAGACCATCATGACATAATCTCCATGAAGATGTATCAGCTTATGGTAGAACATACTACTGAGGAAGATAGTCTTGACTGGACAAAGATTGAACCCAGTGTGAGCCTGCTGAAGTCCCCCAAAGGTGAGGCAACATGGCACTAATGAACCAATAGAGTGCAGCAAGATCTTTGTCAAATTGTATTTCCATATTTCCACTGTGAATCATTGATTCTTGCATAAAGCCAACACATAGTGTTTAGAGGTTAAAGTAAATACTTTAACCCTTGTGCTGCCTTCGGGTCACATGACCCAAAGCTTCATAACGAACCATCGTTGTGTTTACCAAATTTTACCCAATACAAAAACAAATAAAAATAATTTTCTTTTAACCTTCGCAATGTGGGGGGTCTGAGACAGCCCAACAGTTAAAAGAAAATGCTTCACTTTGTTTTTGTATGCGGTAAAGTTTTCGCAATACGACGGTGGGTCACAATGATTGATGGGTCAGAATGACCCGAAGATAACACAAGGGTTAATACGTTTATGAAAGGAGTTTACTATTAATCTAATTTGTTGCAACTCTGCACATATTTGTAACCACATTAGAGATGAACCAATAGCATTCTTTTAGATAATTGAATAATAGAAATGTCCACCTCTTATTTTCAGACAACATTGATGATCCAACCGGCAACTTTCGAAGCACACCTCTGACAGGCTGGAAGGTCTTCCTGCTTTTGCTATGTGCACTTCTGGGAATTGTAGTTTGTGCTGTTGTCGGAGCTGTTGTTTTTCAGAAGCGACAAGAAAGAAACAAAAGGTTTTACTGAATAAAGAGCTATTCTTTATGTCAATTTGGGAAGAAACCAACTAACTGAGTCAACAGATTCAATGTGAATTTTGTAGATATGTTCAATTGTTTATATCATTGAAGCACTGCGATAAAAACAAATTATAATTATTATGAAAAGACCACCAGTGATTCCTGCTTGTCTTGTAAATGAGGGTCTTTGGAATGGTTTTTTTTTTATTTTTCTATTCACTCACTCAGTTTTTTGGGTTTATCAGAACAGGGCAGTACATCACACAGAACCTTCCTTTAGTTTCGAATACAACTCAAACTACATTCAACAAAATTATTTTTAGACAGATGTAAAAAGATTTTATTACCTCTTAAATTTGACCAGTCTCTGATGAAGTTTGTTTTCTATGTGCTGAATATGCGTTTTCTTTTTAAATTCAAATTTGGGGATTAATCCAGGGTCATTTACTTGTAACTTATGCAGGTTTTGCCTTTTCAGGCTTCAAGCTTCTTTGCCGACTCAAAACAAAGACCCATTTGGGCTTACATGCTGCAGTAGATAGCTGAGAAATATATATAAACATATCAGAAGTTACATAAAGTGTAACTCAGCTTCTACGAAGTGAGATGTTGATGATGGCCAAATTGGACTTTTTCTGTCTAGATTTTTGGTTTAAGCATGGTTGTATTCAGAGTTACCAGGTGATTTGGGGGGATACATTTACTAGACTTGTCTAGATTTCTTCGTGGTGGGACTTCATTATTGTGCATCAGAAGTTGTGCAGTTCTTTTTTTGTAGTAATTTCCGATCCATGATTTTTGAGTGGAATGTGCAAAAATAAATGACCTTCTGTACAGCTGAGTCAACCAACGGAATTGTTTTATTGATTTAAAAAAAATAAACAACTCCACTGCTTTTTCTTATGTGTACTTCTCTGTAAATGGTCATACTTCTAGTACAACTCTACTTTGAGAGTTGGTTCAGGTTTACCTCGGAGTATAAGGTCATGGATGAAAGCTGAGTAGGACACATGACATGAGTGAAATGATTAAACTACATAATACCAATAAACATGCCTCACAAGCATTAAGTCAACCTCTACTGCGTGACGCCTGATTCACAGCTCCTCATCCTGCTGGTCAGTAGAGTAGTGCCTGTCACTAAATGTGCTAAATGGAGATGCAGCCATGTCTTCTACACCCACAGTAAGCTGTAATAGAATGGCCTGTGTTCTGTAAAATAATTCTGAGTGGTGATTGGACGACGGTCATGCATTCTAAGGTTACGTGGCATTAATGAGTTCGCGCAAACTCAGTCAACAACTTCGTGGTTACAGGCAGGGAGATGGCCGTCAAAATGCAGTCTTGTGTGTTGTCACTTTTACTTTTGAACGTTTATTACAGTTTTGTCTCATCTCTCTACTTTCACATCGGGGAGACCGAGAAAAAATGTTTTATAGAAGAAATTCCAGATGAAACAATGATCATTGGTCAGTATAATGCCTTGTGATATGGGCTTTCGGTTGCTAGCAGCTAACAGTTGCTAAAAAGTTAGCTATTCAGCTAGCTAGCTAGAATAGCCTTTTACCAGTAACTTAGCTAGAACTTGCTTGGCCAGCTGAACCACAACGTGGTGGTTGCATGACAAACGTCAAGGAGAGCCAGCATTATGAAATTACCTTGAATACAGAGTTATATGTAGTAACTCCCAACTCAGTCTCACAATTGGCAAGCTAGCTTACTAAAACGTTATCAAGGAAGAGCTACAGGGGAAGTGGCTTACCAGAACATGCTTTAGTTAGGCATTCGTTGCTGTGTAAGACATGCATGTACGTATCTAATAACTGTCTAGGATGTAACATTTACATTTATTTATCTATGTAATTCCTAGTAAGCTGTCCCATAGAAGTCTGTATGCATTTTACCATGCAGGAAACTACCGCACACAGCTGTATGACAAGCAGAAAGAAGAATACCTGCCAGCCACGCAGGGACTGGGCATGTTTGTTGAAGTGAAAGATCCTGACGAGAAGGTGACGTGTCAAATCATTAGACAAATTTGAGAATTTATGAAAATGTTTTTCATTGTTTGCCATTAGCTCTATGGGAATCACCTCACAGAGCAAGTAAGAAACTGTGTTTTCATTATGATGGTTTGTTGTTTTGTGAATATGCTTTTCCTCCCTATAGGTGATCTTGTCGCGGCAGTATGGCTCAGAGGGAAGATTCACATTTACATCTCACACCCCTGGAGAGCATCAGATATGCCTCCACTCCAACTCCTCCAAGTTTGCCCTCTTTGCTGGGGGAATGCTTGTAAGTTGCCCATTTATATGCATCACTCGTTTCTTTGAATAGACGTGACAGTAAACATATATGGTGAGATGGCTGAGCGGTTAGGGAATTGGGCTATTAATCAGAAGGTTGCCGGTTCGATTCCCAGCCATGAAAAATAACGTTGTGTCCTTGGGCAAGGCACTCCACCCTACTTGCCTGGGGTGGAATGTCCTGGTGCTTACTGTAAGTCGCTCTGGTTAAGAGCGTCTGCTAGATGACTATGTAAATATGGCGTCATCGTAATCTTACTGAAATCCATGTGGAAGTTGCATTAAGCCCCCCCCCTCCCCCAAATTGAAAAGTGTCTTTTGTTTTCTTCACTGAGCTAAATGTTGTGTCTTTAGAGGGTTCACTTGGACATTCAAGTTGGGGAGCACACGAACAACTACGCAGAGATAGCAGCCAAGGACAAACTGACTGAGCTGCAGCTGAGAGTGAGGCAGCTGGTGGAGCAGGTGGACCAGATCCAGAAGGAGCAGAACTATCAGAGGGTAAGCCTGAGTCACGTCCTCACTATGCTTTGGACCAAGAGTTTCAATGCAACAAGCTCCGTGTTTGTTACTGAAGAACCATCAGAGGTACGGCAATAGACTGGTTATAGATGCGTGACAAATGAAAGGGAAAACTAACAATGATTTGTTAGTAAGGTGCTGGGCCACTACAAACTTGCCAGAATACCTCTTAAAGTACGTTGGCATGGATTCTAGAAGTCTCTGGAGGGGGATGGCACACCATTCTTTCAAAAGATATTCCCTTGGTGTTTTGATGATTGTGGTGGAGACCGCTGTTCAACACGTTGGTCACATAGGTGTTGAATGAGGTTTAGATGGGTGATGGCGAAGGCAATAGCATATGGTGTACATTATTTTCATACTTGTGAAGCCATTCAGTGACCCCTGAGGCATTTTCATCCTGGAAGAGACAACTCCCATCAGAATAGAAATGTTTTTGCATAGGATGAAGGTTATTGATTTGAACTGTCAAGAATATGGGAAAGGACTACTCTATTGTGTATTGGTCTTTGTAATGAGGAGTTTATGCACTGCAATCCATCCCATAATATGCCTCTATGCAGTTGTCTTGCATTGACATTCTCGGTCACCTGAGGAAGGGTCTTGGTTTAGTTTGTTCTTACATAATTGTGCTAATGCTTGTTTTGTTTTTTGTTGTTTGTCTTGGGCAGTACCGGGAGGAGCGCTTCAGGCAGACCAGCGAAAGCACTAACCAGAGGGTGCTGTGGTGGTCCATTGTTCAGACTCTTATCCTGGTGGCCATTGGTTTCTGGCAGATGAGACATCTCAAGAGCTTCTTTGAGGCTAAGAAACTAGTGTGAGTGTGTCAGAGAGAAGTGTGAAATTGTTTATGTAGTCATGCAAAAAACATCAGTCAGAAGGTGTCATTCTCTCAAAGGTAGCTTATGTTTAAAGACTTGCAAAAATGCCATCCTGAGTGTAAACCAACCTAATGGGTCTTCTTTTTATTTTATTTTATTTTTTTGAGTCTTTTTTTCTTTCTTTTTAGGTACCTAATTTCTGGGAAAGCAGACCAAAATGTATTTATTTCTCACATTTATAACAGGCAGATTCCCCCCCCCACTGAAATCTCACCATCATTGTATATATTTTTACATGCACAGCAGTCCACTCGCATACATACACCCTCAGCCGTCTCAAGAGAACAATTGTTTTCATACTGATTACATTGCTATTTCCTTGAAAAGGGTATGTGTTACTGGCCATTAGAGATCCCAAAATTTCTTTTTAGAAAGAATGTACATTGAGAGATTATTTTTTGGTAATGTGCATACTGATGTATTTTATTATGCTCAATGTGAATGTATATTCAACCTGTGTAAGTGAGTGTATGGACTTCCATAAATCATTGCAATTGAAATTGGTAATCTCCAGTAGATATTCTGTGTAAAATTGTACATTTCTGAGCCGGTATGTGAAAGGGGAAACCTAACATGGTGGTAGTGCCAAGTACCTTGTAGACACTTTGGTTGTAGGTATCTGGTATTTTGTCAAAGAAAAACATTTGTGGATAAACTATGCATTTGTTCTAGAAGGAAATGTGTTTCTACCTGTCATGTTTAAGACAATGGTAGATATGCTAATTGTCTTTCGAATTTGTTCGATTTTGCAAACTTATTTCTCCCTTCATATACAGCAATCAAATGTTTCCTCATTTTGTTTTGTCTGCAAGTTCTCAGGTAGAGTTTCTCTATACAGACACGTCATAGGCCTGCTCCATTTTTAGCTGACTGAAACCTGAATAATCTTGTCTTTAAGTTGTTATTTTGGTTTAGAAATGAGTCAATGCTATACATCAGTGTTATACACTTTTGAACTCATCTGGATAAATTGATCTGTACCTGTCTCATTTGCTCATTTGGTTTGTTTTTATTTGAGGCCTCCAGCCTTCTCATTCAATTGATAAAGACTATTGACTATTGTTTTTTGCATTTCTTGTGACTACATAACTACTGTTTGGTGTGTTATAATCAGTTGGTGAAGGTTTCTATTTTGAGGAGGTGGTGTGTGTGTGTGTGGGGGGGGGGGGGTATATTTTGTCTACATTTGCACTCAAATTAAAGTTTGACACCTTTGGATTGTTTGTCTTTTTAATGTGTTTTCAATTACATATCTGAAACTACCCCACAAATTAAAAGTAAATGAACTGAGGCTTAACCGAAATCAACCACTACCACCTAGTTTGAAACAGATATTCACATTATTTCAGGATTTGCTCTGTTGATTTTATATAAATAGAATGAAAAGAATTTCAGACTTCCTCAACTGTAAAGGAGCATCCTTTATGTTTTTTTTTAATGGCTCAGCATCCCTCATGTACCGGTATAAAAAAATATCTATGTGAACTCTGTGCATTTCTGCTGTGTGGTTGCGTGGCATATGACGCTTTTGTGAATCCGGTATATTTTCAGTGTACGGTGTACCGTTGTCCTATGCTTGGACCAACAGTTTCAATGTAATCTCTATGCACGAGTCCTCTCAACATCATATTTCGTCAAAATGTTTTCATGCGTCCTAACATTGACCCAAAAATGATACAAGTGCATAGTGCAGACAGGCTAACTGATCGATCTGATAAAAAAAGATAGGAACTTTAATTTTGGGAACAGTGTTCCGTCGGTGGAACCTGGATGGACCTCTGACATTAGCGGCAGCCGTATCTAGGCTAGGCTAGGATACAAGTAAAGTTTTCTCGAAAAATAGATCTTTAGTCTCGATCTCTTCAGATCGAGACTAAAATAATTTTGACGGTGTGAGAGCAAGAATCAGATTAACGCATGTCGTAAACGAGATTGACAAAATATGTTTATGAAATGTATTGAGCTCCGTGTGTGTTACTGACTAGTGTTGCTAGCTACACGTTATTGATTCTCGCTATATCTACGTGTAACATACAGAACCAAGCATGCTGCAGACTGTTAACTATCTGACATATTTAGCATTATGTTAAAACATGCAGGGTTATCAAAGCTCAGAACAGCTTAGACGTCAAATCTTTGTGATCGTCAATGATTACAAGGGTATGGAGAAATAAACGAAATGTATTTTGTTGGCTAACATTAGCCAAAGTTTTAAAACAGTATTAGTGTTCCTGCTGTTACACACAGTTGTTAACTTAACTCCAGCATTCTTTAGTTGCATATTACTTTTTAAAATGATGTACTCATCAAGAAGAAAACCAGTCCTATATTTCAAAGAAGACAGGAGGTAAGACATTATTCCTATTAGCCTACTACTCAGTGATGAAGTTATTGCAACTACATAAATTATCCACCCGCCTGCACAGTGCAACACAGGTTGGTGGCTACCTTGCGATGCTTAAGATCACTTGTCATATTTAATCACATTAATACGTCTTGGTACAACCTTCAAGAAATGAGACCAAAAAGGTTCTGCCTCAAGATGAAATAAATAAGTGAGTAGTTAGCTACGTTGAAGTAGGCTACACAGTGTGTGGTTGGCCACAGTTGGTGGCTTGGCATGTTAATGTCAGGTATGGAAAATTGTGATGACTAAGTAACCCTGCATTATTTTGTGTAATAATTTTAGACTTGCACTCGTGTGGGGAGTTTCATGTTGTTCAATTGTAACTTGTTAAACTGCATGCTCTTATGGTTCTTCCCTTTGGCACTTATTTGGTTTTCCACAATGTATGCTTCATGTTTTGGCTGCTCGCAATGTTTGGGGCTATCTCGTTGTTATGATCATCTTTTGTAAAGCTCTCTCTTGGAAGTCGCTTTGGATAAAAGCATCTGCTAAATGTAAATTTAAATGTAGACAAACAAGGTAATCAATTGCATGTAATTCTGCCCTTTTTATTTCCCTTTGATGCATTGTAACTGCCAACACTCCTCTGGGAAGCCTTTCCAAAGGTTGGAACATTTAACGCAGGAATTGCTTTTTCAATTATATACTAATTTCTGAATGAATATTTGTCTGTCTCTTCAGGTTTCTACCAGGGAAGTGGACAGTCTATAAGCTCTTTGGTTTGTGCATGGTTCTTGTGCTGGTATCTCTATTCTGGCTTCAGCTCAGCTGCACTGGAGACATGAATCGCGTAGTAATGGAAGACAGGCATCTCCCTCACCAGCCATGCCCTACAGAAAGACGGGCAGCTGCAGATAATCCCTCATGGGGTCCTCACAAACTAGCCCTCATCATACCCTTTAGAGAGCGCTTTGAGGAGCTACTGGTTTTTGTCCCTTTAATGCACTCCTTTCTTAACAAGAAGAACATACTTCATAAGATCTTAGTTATCAACCAAGTGGATCACTATCGGTAAGAAATGATATGTTACCTTGATTTGTTGTGGTAATGGTGTTGTGCATTCAAATGAAATTTGAGTATGGCAGCATTCCTTGAATCTTACTCGATTGTGGTCATACTTAACGCCAGTGCACATTTTTGTCTCCATAATAATGGGATTTGGCTAACAGTGTGTGCATCACACAGGTTCAACAGAGCATCCCTCATCAACGTTGGTTACATAGAGAGTGGCAATGACACAGATTACATTGCCATGCACGATGTGGACCTGCTGCCCTTGAACGAAGCTCTTGACTATGGCTTCCCTGAAGAAGGGCCTTTCCATGTAGCCTCCCCAGAGCTCCATCCCCTCTACCACTACAAGACATATGTTGGAGGAATTCTGCTTCTTACCAAGCAGCATTACCACATGGTAACAACTTCTACGTTATACAACTGTTGGTTAACATTTTAATAGTTGGTTTCTTCTTTGCATTTGATCTCATATTATTCATATTTTTATGAGCCTTGTCGCTGCCTTTGAGTTGTGGATTTTAGGAACAAACTCTGGTTGGTTAAACCACAACAGTTGTAGTTCCAATCAGCTGTGATGGAAAAGATGCAGACAAGAGAAAATAATTATGTCCTGTTACTTCACTGAATAATCTTCACGTTTGTATTGAACATATTTTCAATATGCGCTCAGTGCACTCGCTACATTCTTTCAATACATCAGTATAGTAGTCGGATCTGTTTGATTTTGTTTTATATTTTGAGTAAAATGCTCATGATGGGTTTCTTAATATTTTCTGCTCTTGCAGTGTAATGGTATGTCCAACCGGTTTTGGGGGTGGGGAAGAGAAGATGACGAGTTCTATAGGAGACTAAGAAAAGCTGGTCTACAGGTAAACCAAGAGGATAACTGCCAAATAATCAAACATCAGAATGATATGTTGTGTTCTCAATGTGTTTAACTTTGTGTTCTCAATGTGTTTAACTTGAGCGATGGAGAGACAACACACAGACACCTATCTATAAATAATTATACATTTTTTAAGCTTTTCAGGCCCAGTGGAATAACTACAGGATATAAGACCTTCCAACACATCCATGACCCTGCCTGGAGAAAGAGAGACCAGAAAAGAGTAGCATCACAGAAGCAGGTAGGAAATTAGGAAATATAAAATTTGGTGCTTTACAAATAATAAATTGATTGATTGAAAATACAACTTCAGAGCCTCATCATGTCCAGCTTTTTTCACACTAAAATGTTTTTCCTTTGCAAGGAGCAGTTCAAGGTGGATTATGAGGGAGGCTTGACTAACCTGCAGTACAAGATTGAGTCTAAACAGGAGCTAAGCATCAGTGGAGCCCCATGCACTGTTCTCAACACCAAGCTGGCATGTGATCAGGACAAGACCCCATGGTGTCTGCCTGGCTAGATGGCCTTCCTCTCTGGGTTGAGGATGTCCATGGATCACCTCACTGCTGCTTGAGAATAACCTGAATCCCTTCTTGTAGTCATACAAACTAATACAAGGGGAATGCAAAGACTTAGACCTGCACATGGTGGAGATTTCACAGACTTATCTTTTCCCTGCATACAACACAATTACATAACTGTGCCGCTTCTCCTTCTCTTTCTGACCAGCTCCCCTCCCCCCAAAGACATGGGGGTCTTTCATGGCCCAGAGAAATTAGCCCAAACTCTGTGAGAATGTATTTTGACGAACAATAATAATTAGAACAGTGCTGCTGTTGTTATATATTCCTCATAGACACTACAGTCTACTACCCTGCCTTACTTGAAAGTTATTTGGTTTTGGCATACTTTTTGTATGTGTGTATTTATTCACAGATCTTTGAGAACCATGTTTTCATTTTTTTTAATCCTGTTGTGGCAGTAAAACCTGTTCATAATTTTTAGTAGAAGTCTCCATGAGGTAAATCATCCTTCTGTTTGTCTGTTTTGGCCTCTTTTGGTCAAGCATTTAAAGCTTTTTGATTGGACAATATAGTCCAATCATTTTATTTAAGATGCATAAATCATTTGTACAATATTGAGTATTTATATAAGACTATGCTTTTCGTCAAATGTGAGGATGTCTTTTCTCATTGTTATAGTTTGCAATGCAAATAAATGTTATAAATTTAGCATGACTTGCATAGGAAATTAGTAATACTGCAGCTTTTCAAAATGCAGCAGCTGTTTTGTTTCTATTTTCAAGTGTTTCTTGAGCCATAATGATCATGGGGACAATGTC
Source organism: Osmerus mordax (assembly GCF_038355195.1). NCBI lineage: Eukaryota > Metazoa > Chordata > Actinopteri > Osmeriformes > Osmeridae > Osmerus > Osmerus mordax. The sequence goes on along the minus strand of NC_090061.1, from coordinate 5,059,456 downwards.
AGTAGAAAAAGTATTTACTGAATGTGCTTTCAAACTCAAAATCTTAATTTTATGTAGAGGGTTGTTAAAGGGGTATTTCAGAAAGCTGTTTGTTATTCACCAATTAAACATCGGTCAAAGATGCTCGTTTTTATGATTTCTCTAACCCCCCTCCCCCCCACCAGGCGGTGTTACAGGCCAGCAGGATATCATTCCCTATCTCATGAATGCTTCAGATGATTCATTATTCGTTTTCAATATACAAAGAAGACATATCCATTTCGTAAGACTACAGAAGCTTTTTAAGGGGGAGGGTACCATTGAATCAATTTCGCCATAATTCCAGCGATTTGTACCCACCCGTCACCCTTTGACTCATGATGGTGATTGGTCAATCAATGTCAGCACCTAGGTGAGCCCTGGTAACAATGCCCTCAATCATAATTAAACTTGAAAGTCAAATAAAAAGTGCAACGGAAAAGAAAACGCATTATGTGACCACTTTACTTTAGCTATAGGATGCGTGCTGGTCGACGCATAGTTGATATGACGTAGGCGTAAAAGACGTGCACGATTCAAAGTTACTGGTCAAATGCAAGACTTGGCCGCAATGGAGAAATTCCTGTCAGTAGCAAAAAATGTAAATTTGAAACGTTGATAAAAAATAGACGGCGCTACGACCACGGGAGTTTGACGGTCAGGACACGGGATCATCAGTAAAATAAAGATAGCCTATGCTACGCGTCAATATCTGCGCAGTAGACAAGGTATTTTTTCGTACTTTTTTATGCATTAACTGATTAATGAACGTCTAATGTGTTAAAACGTTTTTGTAGTTGTATCTTAATCAATGCTTTGAAATAAAATGGAAGATAATCTAATCCAACGCGCCTTTACTTGTTCAACTTCACCGTGAAGAGAGTGGAGCCTTTTGGAAATGATCTCAAGCAATATAACTCACATTTAAATTATTTAGTCCTATCGACGAAACCATTTCGCCAGTTAAGCAAGGGGCGACAGAAAGTTGACAAATAGCCTATGCCCATAATTCATCATTCACTTTTAATTTCCTATTTACCATGTATGCTATCTTAAAAGCAGACTGAAAGACATTTAAATGTGAATGTCTTCCAAACGTTCCAGGAAAAATTACAAATAGCCTAAATGTAGGAAGCTAAACTAAATGGTATCAATATTTTGCATATGGCCTGTGACCAAAGCATATGCTACAGAAAATCTAACTCGAACTGCTGAGACCAAATTCATCCACTAGAGGGAATACATTTACCAATGTTTTAGATTACAATTAATTCAACGACATAACACAAACCATGTATGTAACACAAACTATACTACATACTTATGTTCTTTATAACTGCGGGATTGGGTTAGTGGAGTGAGACATTATTACTGCTGCATTGCCCTTCTTGGTCCTTCTTATTTCTCTTTAATGCAATTTACAAAATAATAATACAATTATGTTAACACATAACTGTCTATTGTGGCTGATAATGTGATTCTCCTTTGTGCAGTTGACATACAGGCCTACCTCAAATTATACTAGGTATCAGGGCATTACATTTAATTTAATTATTTCATTCAGTTCTGTAAATAGCAGTTTTTACTATATGAACAGTAGAAAAGACAAATGCTTTCCTTGTGGATTACTAGAGGAACAATATTCTAATTAAATAACACATTTATGTTATCTTATTTTATCGCTGTCTCCACTAACATGTTTACTTAATTACCAGAAACGAATGTATAGATGGTACTGGGAAACTAAGCCAAAAGTGTAAACATTTATAATAAAAGCAATCATTATTTTCTTTTATTTGCAATAACTGTATGCAAAGGGATTGGGGGTACAAAATAACAGGAGACTGAGATACTTTGAGACTCGAAGGGATCTTTGCCCTACGAGGTTCACATGGGTTCCGCAGAGCAGATCATACAAGAGAGAGGCAGGGGGCTTTTGTGGGCTCCCCTAAGCCAACAATTAGTGCCCCTGAATAGAGGTGGCATCTGTCCTGGGTCTCTGACTTTGATCTGGTACTCCCCACCCGTGCTCTCCTAACAACATGTAAAAAATGTAACTGACAAAAAGGGGAGGGGAACCCTGATGTACTGGTGTAATGGTGACTGAAAAATTGAGGACTGTCAATTTGTTGAAATAGGACTCTTTCTTCATTTCGGGTGGTTAAGATGTGTGTCCATGTCCAGGCCCCCTCAATCTTATGTACAGTGATTTAATGGACAGATTTCCTGAAGCCCTCTGACCTCAAGACGTTGACTAAGCCTTTTACTTGACACTGGTGAATAACCTCAAAAGAATAGGTTATGCTTAAAATATTTTTTAATAGGCTAAAAAAAAACAACTCTATTTCTTCAACAGTTAGTATTATTTGTCAATGAATCGTCCTTGTTGTACCTTAGATTTATTCTAGCACATGATATCAAACTGAATTATTAACATCTTCCAAATATAGATAGTGACAGAAAGAACATGCATGTATTCATAAATGTTTTGTTTTAGATGGACAATGTTATTTATTTTAACAATCATTTAGGCCTATCATCTCAACAAAATGCTTGTTTATGAGTAAAGAAAACAGCACTAACCACTTAACAAAATGGCTGAGCATACAGTCATGTCCGCGCATGCTCACCACACCTCTCTTACCGACCGCTGAAAGCAGGTATTGAGTCTGATGAGTGACAAGCTCCTTCTCAAAGACTCACTGATCCGCGATCCTCATACAGAGTCCGAAAATGGTCCTCGGTGATGATGAGAGAAGAGTTACTTTGTCAAAGACCTAAACTAATCATATGCTAAAAGACCATACGCTAGTGTCGCTTTTGATTTATAGGCAACAGCACTTTAGTTAACCAATTAGTTGATATTGGAAACGATTATTTATTGTCTATTGTGCGAAGGGTGATGGTTAATTAGAAATATTGGGAGAAGTTTTTCTTAACAGCTGCAACTTCAAAGTTATGGATTCCCGTCGGACTGCTCAACTACCTTCTAAGAATTAGACACCGTAACCGGATTTCACTGGTTGTTTTCTTTAACTTATTTTGTCATATCCTTCTTGACGCACGGTTGACACTATGTACCAACATAGTAATAAGAAATGTTTTACAATCGAGTCACTGGTTGGAAAAGACGCAAATTGTTCGCCAGCGGTGGACGAACCCATCAGACCGACAGCCTTGAGGTTTACGGAATCAATTCACTCCGCGCCCTTTGGGAGTTGCTTTCAAAACTCCAGCAGGGCTTTGTACAGTAGTCCAGATATGATGTTCCCAGAGCCGGGGACACACACGAACAATTCTGGTTTGCCGCTGCATCCGCTTCAGATCCCATCGCAGCCTTTCTTCAATCCGCACCAGAGAGAAACCTTAAATTTCTATCCGTGGGTTCTACGAAACCGATATCTCGGACACAGGTTCCAAGGTAGGCTATATGCATTAACATGATATATATTTTTTCTCATAAGATTGATAATAGCCTAGCCTACATTACAATAATAAACATTTTATCACGGCTTTATTAATTAATGTTACAGTCAGTATTTCCTGCATATACGTGATGAAAGTCATTATTTTGCATTTGAGACACAAGTGCTTTGAAATTGTGACAATGGTTTATGATGTAGCCTATCAGAAGATGAGATATGCATTCTCATTTTAATTAAAGTTAAGGACATAGCCCACGCCATATTAAGGCCCAAATACATTCAGTAATATAGATAATTTAATATAGGCTACAGGCTTTGTTATAGCCTAATTGTCAATATATATTTTATATGTGAGAAATGTAGGCTATGGGTAAACGGGTTTGTAACAATTTGTAGCATGCGAGTTTTCATATTATTTCATTACTATGTTAAAAGCACATCCCAATTCAGTAGGCCGAAGTAATTGCAAGTAATTGACGAATTTCTCACTGCATAGGAAGATACGAAACCACTTTCTCATCTTACTTATGGAGACCAAAACATCTCAAATGTAAATTGAGAGATGTTTCGGGAAACACATTGTGACAACCATAACCCACTACATATTGCGAACATTATGTGTCAAGACAGATGCAATAAATTATGCTATGCTTACCCTTCATGTTATTTTTGTTTGGAAGTTAGCTCTAAGATTGCAATATTGAAAAAGCTTGCTTGTTCACACCCAGGCAGATATACATTTCTCACATATAGATTACGATTTGCTCAGGTTTTTCTTTTCTTCTTCATCTACATATGTTATTATTATGATTCACTTAAACATTATTCTTAGTTGTGAGTATTGTTAGTCATAAGCTATGTTATTATTGATATGATTGTTGTTACGGTCTTGATTTGACTAAGAACACATCCTGTTTAATTTAGTTTTTTTGATACCACTGTATTTTATCGAAACAAAAGGCCTGAATATCAAGACTGCAGCTTATGTTGACATTGCCAGTCCTCCTCTGCTGAACTTTGTGTCAGGCCATATCATACCCCTTATTCAGAAAGCAGTTGGACAGCTAATCTAGACAATTATCAATCAAATTATCTAATTACAAGTGTTCAAACGAGAAACAAAAGGGCAGGGTGGACAGAAATGACCTACTTTCAAACCATGCCATTCAATATTATTTTCTCCTGTGCTACACAGGTACACTCCACAAAACTCCACCAACAGGTTCAAACCATTTGAAACCCTTTCACTCCATCCTCCATATGGCCAGAACAAATTAGCATGATCAAATAATTTGTAGAGGTGGTGCAGTTCATGATAAGAAGGAAGTGAGTGCACTGGGAGCAAAGCGGGAAGATCCTTTAACGCAACTGCAATTTTGATAGGGGCACAATATTTGCTGCTCTGGAATTTATTGAGTAAAACTGTACACATTCTGTTCAGAACTGTATAACTAATCAAGAATCCCCCAAATACTCTTCATACATGCTATCTAACCCTATCTATATTGCTAGTGTTACTATTTGATACACTGGTAGTAGTGTTAAACTTATATCTCTTAAACATCTTATTACCTTGCTCTGATAGGTTGAAGACTGACCCAGTTGCCTTCTAAATGATTTAGCTCGATAAAGTTCATTTATGGAAACATAATGCATGTTGTGATTGTTTCACAAGGCAAGGGATTACCCATCATGAGTGTCAGAAACATTTGTTTATTTTGGTAATTGTTGTAGTATCCTATTGCCACTTCCTGAGAAAGAAAACCAAAAAGACAGAAAGAAAGAGTGTCGGAGTGTGCAAGAAGGAAACAGAGATGCAGACATAAACAGAGAGGGGTGACAGAAAGAGGTAGTAACACACTCACTCTTCCCTCCCTTTCCTGCCATGGACTGTCCATGCATGACATGCAACTCCACCTCTGGGAAATTGCCCCCCTCTACCTACAAAGTTGAGCCAACAAGACCAAGCTTGTTGGTGATGCCAGGGGACTAGTCTGCCTAGTGAGGCAGCTCTCCTCTCTGTGGTGCCATCTGCTCCACAGCAGCCATGCAGGGGCCATGTTAGCAGAGTAAAGGCCAAGGTCTGTTTGAGCCCCAGGGTATCCCTCTGCTCATCAGGAGGGCTCAGCTTTAGGTGCATGGGGTCAATAGCTGGGGCTCAATTGTGTTAAGTGGCTTCCTCTCCGTCAGGACACATTTGTCAAACCGAGAGTTAGAAGTTTATGGGACTGACAATGAAAACAGGGGAAACATGATTAGTAAAGAACAATAATACTACATTAATAAGAAATTGATTTATTTCTACTATACTACTGAGCTGCATCCAACGTCATAACATCCCTTGTAAGTTTTAGTAGCTTTTGGGAGTCATAGATCTTTTTCCTGTAGAGTTTTCCTACATTCCTCTCTTTTCTGTACATGCATGATGGCTCCCGGACCTTTTCATTGTTTTTGGCCCTTAGATGTTCAAAAGGGTTTCAGCACTGCGAGCTGAGCTTGGTTGTCAATGATAGTCCTGTGGCAGAAAGAATGCACATGGCCGAAGACAGGTTTTCTTTCTGTGTCAGGAAGGAACAGCTGAAGTGTTAACTACACAACTGCAGTAGCAGTAGTTCTGTCGCCACTCTCACCAAATGTATTAGCCCAACCAGTAAACGGTAAAAACAAAAGTTGGATCAAACAAGATATTCATTGAGACAGAAGGTGAGATCCGACAGACTGACAAAGACAATAGACAAAGACAAAGTGGAGATATGTCTTGATTTTGTGCTATAGACAGCTTCATAAAGGTAACTCTCTAGCACACACTGTCAGCCCACCAAAAACTAAGATCTCCACCCCGAGTGCAACATTGGGTGGAAATGTGTTGTTATCTTATCTGTAATATTCAGTAAGGTAATTCCACTTTGTAACAATATCTGAGTGGAACAAATATGACGTTTGTTTACTTTTATAGTGTTTTGTTTCATAGTGTTTGTTTACAACCTCAATTAGAAACATCTGAAATAGATTAAATAGATATATAGTATATAATCCTGAATTAACAAAGAGAAAACATGTTTTTCTTGTTTACGTACAAATCATTTAATGCAGACATGTATTACCCTTAAGTAAATGTACATAACATAGTCATGTTTGGTATGTGGCTAAACATTTCTTGCATATGTAACTTTCTGAAGTATGTAAGCCATCAGTATCACTCAACGTTTGGTGTCTTACTTGTTGCCACTCTTCCATGCTGACGTGTCTTTGAGAATGAAACAGTGGACCTGACTCTGTAATTACTTTGTGACAGTATGGAATACTGTACTCTGCATACTGCACAGTACCTGCATACTTGAGACAAGGCCCCGATCAATAGCAATTTATAAAATAAAGATATCTAAGATATTAAAGGGGGGAGGGGGAAAGAAAGAAAAACCTAAAATATATCTATAATTCAGTCAGTTGAGTAGCCTGATGGCTTAGAGGTAGAAACTGTCTTTGAGTCTGGAGGTGCAATCCCTGATGGTCCCGTACCACCTGCCAGATGTTAATAAATATAATAAAAGAAGAAGATATAAAAATGGAGTTGTCCATATTTAAATTTGAACACATTTGTAACTACATTTACAAATATTTTTACACTGTATGAGCCAAGTGTAATGTAAGAGAAGGTAAGGAGATGCAAGGTAATTCATCTTCTCGAATACAGTGTTTATATCCAAAAGTCAGTGTACACAGAAAGGCTTTTTGCATATGAATATGACTGGACATAGTTAATTTAATTTCTTAGCATTCACCTATGTTTGACAGTCGACCATTGTTCCAAGCTTTCGTGTATCCCACACACTGTCCCCTACAGCCGAGGTCCAACTGACTTTGCGTACACGTGTTTTGAGGTTATTTTTGTGCTGCCTCATCCTTTCAAGAGAGATGAAATCTTTTCATTCAGTGGTCAAATAATCTCAAGATGTATTTGCTTATGTAAAATTTTATGTTTTTTTTGGTGTGATTTTAATAAACGGCTGAAGAGCCTGCAAGACCAGATGCTGTTTGTGGGCTGGAAAAGTCACGAACACAATGAAAGTGAAAAACGGGGGCCTTTAACTTTTGTCTTGTGTTGAATGAAATCAGACATGAACATGAGATTTGATTTGCTTAATTGTACATTGCTACCTTCACAACAAATAGTTTTTGCATTTTTAAAACCTGCAGGATTTACGTATGGCTCACTCTTTCCGATACCCCTTAAATGCTGCACATTGAACTAACTATGCCCCACTAAGGCCCTGCATACAAATGAGGCCAATGCCACTCTTTGAGGAGTGGTTAAGTCACATAACTATTGGTCTTAATGGTGGAATAAACAGCTTTTAAATTAAATGGAAAACTGCTAAAGAATATGGAGGCTGATAGTTTCAATTACTGATACTGCCTGTGAATATCTTTCAGTGGATATATAACTTAAAAGTAAAAGTACCTATGTTTTTTTCTGTACTTGGAACAGCATTGAACAACACTTTGGGCTAGCAGGCTTTTTTAAGTACAGGAAACCCATTATTGACAGAAACAACCATCCTCTGGTGAAGATTGTGACATACAATGGAGTCATCAGGAGTAGAGGCAACACTATTCTGTCAGTTACACAACACTATTTCCTAATATCCAATGACTTATAAACATAACATCATGAATGCTATTGTGTTGTGTCATCATCTCTAAGGGTAAAAAAAAATTACCACTGTATCCGCTGAAACAAGCAAGCATTACCCACACGAACACAAATCTCTTTTTTCAAAGTGACACATGACAGTAAATGGACTGCATTTATATGACAGTGAAAAGCAGCAAAGAGCATTGGAATGAAGTCAATAACAAACAAGAACTTTAAATTGCATGTGAAGCATGCAGGGTAAAGTTGCCTGTTTTAATCCTGTTTTTCTCAATCCTTTTAGGGGAAGACAACAGTCCAGAAAATCTCCTCCTACACGGAGCTTTCTCCCGTAAGCCCAAGCGGATCCGTACCGCATTCTCCCCCTCCCAGCTCTTGCGACTAGAGAGAGCCTTTGAGAAAAACCATTATGTGGTAGGTGCTGAGCGCAAGCAACTTGCCAGCGGCCTGTGCCTAACAGAAACACAGGTGAGTGGGTTGATAAACTAGCTCTAAATACAGTATTTATAAAAGGCCTGAAAGGGGGAGATAACGCAGCCTGGTTACTAGACACAAGACATACTAAAGTTTTCTATCTTTAATGTTTCATCCACTAATAATTTAAATTAGAAAATGTGGTGGGATTATAGCTCCTTTGGCTTGGGCAACTTTATAGTAAAGGGTTGGGTTCATTTATTTTTATGAAATCATCATGCATTTGTAGACATACTGAATTAAAGAGTAATGTTTACAACTAGGAAAGTATCACATTTCCACCATTGATACAATTACAATTGTGGGGACAAATATATGTTTTTCTGTGTTGTCTGTAGACGACCAAAACGTAGACTACAAGTTTATATTAAGTTTAAGATCTAACACTTTTCTGGATTTCCTGAACTTTAAGAATAAGATAGACTTGAAAAGAAACTGTATTCATGACATCCAGAAACACACACAGCTGTTTTCTGAGTTCTAAGCAGACAAATGGTTGGGTGGTTTAGTCGTACAAATGTACATTCAAAAAGTTTGTGATTGGTGCAACATCAATTGATAGCAAGACTGAATGTGATTTTTAAGGGGATGTCTGTCTGTCTGTGGCAGGTGAAGGTCTGGTTCCAGAACAGACGAACCAAGCACAAGCGCCAGAAGCTGGAGGAAGAATCCCCTGAGTCTCAACAGAAGAGAAAAGGCAGTCAGCATGTCAGTCGCTGGAGGGTTGCCACCCAACAGAACAGCACTGAGGACATTGACGTGATCTCAGAAGACTGACCACATGACTTTGTGAGGTCGTCAACATGCTACAGGGTCTCTGCCACCAATCACCTTCTCACATGCAGGTCTCAAATAACAGGGGCCTTAGGCAGAGTTTGGTCCAATCATTTTAAACCAGGGAGCTCTACAAATACTGAAATGTAATGGTCAAAGTGCTGAATGTCAATGTTGGACACCTTTCAGAATCAACATTTAATTTGAATGGAGTTTCGACTCTTACTTTATGGACTATTTCCTGGACTGAGATGCCTAACCCAACACACAGTAGATGGACATCATGAACAGTTGATAACAACTGAATGATATGACATTGTGTGGATGTTGAAGAGACATTGTCAAAGTGTACATCAACTCTTGGACTGAAGCCAGCCTGGACTATGGACACTAGATTTATTTGGCCTGTTGCTATGCAGTGGCATCACAGCCCTACCAAACTTATGAAGAGACTCTTTTACTGCAACATCGATCTACCATGTTATCTATGTACAAGATTCTTCCTTAAGTTGCTTAATCACACAATAGTAACATTGGAAGAGCCACCGAAAATGTATAATTCTGCAAACAACTACAAGTGGGCTGGATAATTTGATCAGACCCACCCAGAAAAGCTAACTGCATATTATTTACATTTACATTTAGTCATTTAGCAGACGCTCTTATCCACAGCGACTTACAGTAAGTACAGGGACATTCCCCCGAGGCAAGTAGGGTGAAGTGCCTTGCCCAAGGACACAACGTCATTTGGCACAGCCAAAAATCGAACCAACGACCTTCTGATTACTAGCCCGATTCCCTAACCGCTCAGCCACCTGACTCCCTGATTATTACTATTATATGTGGTATATTATACTTGGAAACAATTTGACTCTCACTGAATCCTTTTGGCAGTTAAACGTATTATTTATGTAAATTGAGAAAATGTATTCTATGCATCTGATATGTATATATTTTGTTCATGTTTTTTGTTTTGTTTTTGAACAGGTGTTTAAAAGGTCTAAAGCCATGGTCTGTGTGCTCATTTATAATTAGTCTATAGTCTGTTTTGCCTTTGGCATTCATTCCAGCCTCCAGACTATTGCAGAATGTAGAGCCTAGTGAAAAGAAATGACCAGTTACATCACAATGACATGGGGGAAAACAACATTTACCTCTACTGTACATTTATTTCCACAACCATAATCATACCCGGAACATCTTGTTATGTAGCACTTGGTAGTGAAATATTATTTTAGTTTTCTAGATGTTAGAAAAATGCACTATAATTATACTTTATTTTCTTAAACCTTCTGTCTGAAAATGGTTTTGTAATTCTCTCTGTGTTTTTATTTCGGAAATAAAAACATCAACATGAGATGTCTTTTCACAACAATATTTGTGTATTATTGAAACTTTGTATGCAGGTGCTAACATGCACTCTTGGCAATAAGAATAGTCAATGACATGCAATCTTTCAACGTTCTGACATCGGTTGAGAACAGGGCATGCGAAGGCTCGAAAATATTGGTTGCCCATATGGGATTTATGCCCTTATGGTTTCGTTAGAAAATACAAAAATCTACATAACATCTGACACGCATATATAACACAATTATTGTCCTGTATCTTTATGAAGATAGGATAATGACCCTTTGTACAGAGACTGCTTTAATCCATAAATGTATTTTGTATAGCCTACATATTTTTTCCCCCTTCCGTTTACCATGCTTTGTGAAGAAAATGAAAACGGTTCACAAACCTGTAACAAAATTCACTAACGGCATGTATCTCCTCACTAAAACGGTCTTAGCAATTAGGACAACACTTATAAAAACTTATAAATGGATGAAGTCAGCTTGTAAGTAAGCTAAAAACTACTTTTTTTATTTCGCTCTATCCCACCTAATCGTGTACGTCTTATTAGTCATTTGCTATTTATTTAGGTTATTTAATATCTGCTCTTTATTATGGGGCAAGGATCATATAAATAACAACCTGTTTCAAAATGAAAATAACTTTCATTTAAAGCCACCGACGGCAACTGCCTTCTTGTAGCCTTTTTCTTTTCGTTAGGCTGTGCCTACCGTCATCGCAAGCCTGTAGTTGCTGAGGTTGAGTGACTATTTGCCTATACTAAAGCCACGACATGTTAGGCCTTTTGTCAAAAACAATACATTTGAGTTTTAATCACAGGATAATCTATTATCAGGCTATAGTTTTTCGGAAAATTACAGACAGAGCATGCGCTTTCTTTTCTCTCCATAAAAATATTCAACAAACACATAACCTCTCAAACCGTCGCCCTTCAGGGTATAAAATATCTCACACATTTCTCAGATTAAAACTTTTTTTGTCTGATTTAATAGCAACCATTCGTTGTCGCACTCTAGATAATACCTAGGCCTAACCATTCACAATCTGATGAATGCTCCGTAAAGCTAAATAAAGTAAAATTCTAAATTGTTTTACACTGTGAATAAAAATGCTAATTGTTATTGTTCTAGTTCATTCATTAGTCGAAATAGACATGTCACTGAGGGGTTTCGTATACAAGGTTTTGGGCCCACTGTTCCACCAGCTGGAAAATTAATTCATATCACCTAGGCATTGTGATTTAGACCTGTTAATTCTTAAAGCCCTAAGCTATTGAGAGGTGTTAGATTTTCATCATTTTCATCACCTTTTTATAATAGACAGTCTCATTATCGGCAGATATGCTCATAAACTGTGAAGAAAATGTATGAGCAAACTATCCCTATTACTGCTTTTGGTCTTAACATTGTTTGGGATTTAGGTCATTTCTGACATGATACATTTTTAATTTGCATGTTAGTATTTTTGGTATGTTTGCTTCAAGAATGACCCTCTTGGTCGAAATCTATATTTTTTAATTAAGGGAAATGTATGCAATCAAGTCCACACACATACACACAAACACACATACACTATACACACCACACACATTAAACCATACCTATATATATATATATATACTGAGAGACTCAAGTATTAAAATGTCAAAAGCCTAAACTCTCTATGGACCCTATCACTTACAACTCAAACATTTACAAAGCCTATACCTGCTTCTGTGTTGTTGCCATGGAAATGGCTAATTCAGAGGCACTAATAAAATAACAGATGGTAGTTATGCACGTAGGTGCACAAAATGTTCAGCTTTGTGTGCTAAAAAAAAATCATGAGACACAACTTATATGACTACTGTACTGTTTCTGGAAGATTCTGTTAATTTTCCAAGCATTTGTTACTGCATGACCTGCATAGTCTTGCGTTGAAAGTAAACAGAACTGAGGTATGTGCAATTGTGTTTTTGGAATCGGTAAAGGATGGACAGAAGGACTTCCCTACAGCAATATTGTCTTTTGTCTTTCAGTTTATTTCTTAAAATACAAATCCCATGGAGGGTGAGTCAGTATTCACACATTTTATGATGATACACAATGACCCCTTTAAAACAGTATTGTTATTGTATTGACAAGTCACGAATAGGATCAACAGTACAGATACAAACTGTGAAAGATCTATGTAAATACATATCTTGTTGATAGATATAAACAAGTACCAGGCTATGTAATAGAATAACAGTGTGCTTGTTTGATATGCAAATAAAATCTATGAGAGTACATTTGGACATAGACTGGATTATGTTTTAGTTACAGAACACCCACATGACATGGAAATGAGGTCCATGATAGATCCACATGGATATGCAACCAATACATTGCATTCCAATGCATCAGCATCTCACTCTCTGGGCCAACAAATGAAAAGGTATGCATTTTTCAGACCATTGTTCCAGCCCTTGATCGTTTTTTCCCCCATTTTTGTGGACATGCATTGCAGAAACAAACTTAAGCTCAACCCAGTTATAAAGACATTGTTTGTCTTTAACTAGCTTAATTATCCTTGATAAGGAACAGCATATTTCCTTCATTTTCAGTGAAAGTGAAGTGATCCCGTGGCAGTGAAGTGATCCCAGAGTGTGAGGACTTACATACCTGACCATACTTCAAGTGGAGGCTTTCCATTACAATAGGATAATGTGTTAAAATAGTTCAAGTGTTTAAGTATAAGTGCCTTAATCATAGTAAAATACTAATGTGTAGGACTATGAATGATTACACTAATCAGTGTATATACGTGTGTTTGTGTGTGTGTGTGTGTGTGTGTGTGTATTTGTGTGAATGATAAAGAGAGAGGGAAGTGAGAGAGATTGATAAATAGGTCAGCAGTCTTTTAAAGGTTTCAATTAATTATGCTATTGATGAAAACTTAACAAACTAAACCACACTTACTGTTGATGTCTATTTATTGACCTTTCAATCAAGTACATAATTATTAATATGTACCAATTAAGATTAATTAAATGAACCGAGACACTAAGTAATTGCACACTGCACTACATCTGGTTAATGACTGAGTGTTAATGCTGGGATTTGACTGACAAACATAGGATATAGGGATATAATTAAAGGAGAAAAGTATGACTTCTAGCTTATGTTGTGAATTATTCAAAAAGGTTCAAAGGCTCAAAATGAGAAGTAAAAAAATCCTGAATTATAGAATATCTGTCTCAAAAGATTGTTATGTAAAAAAAAAATTACCACAGAATTTGAGCTTTGATTGTTTGAGGATGAAGTTTACATCAATGCACTTTTTTTCATGTTTGAGTTTCTCTCCCAAACATAGAAAAAGAATGACTGTCAAATATTTTGATATTTTCGAATTACCATTTTCACTCTGCTTATGTAGCTGACACTTCTTTAGATTCATGAACTTTGGTTTGGATCATATGGAGATCACACAAGAAACAAGATAAGAGTCAAGTTTACATAATTGCAGTGTCGACACAAATACTGTAGATGGCAACTGATAAACCAAATCCCATAAAATATCAGCGCCAAATCCACTACAACTTGCAAAGAACAAACTTTGCCCACCACATGAAACTTCTTTTTAAACAACCAATCTTCAATTAGTCATAGTTCCTGACCACGGAACACAATTCATCTAGTTTAGAAAGCTTTTCACTGTTAGTGGTTTTCAGATATTCCCCACAATATATAATTTCAAATGGAAGAATGTGTAAGAATAATACCATTTAAGAATAATCAACGAGATCACAGTTGATTGAGGTTATCTGGTGATTTTAATGACAAGAGACGGCTGCACACCAATAAACCGAGGATGCCACGTGGTTCACTGAGGGGAATTCTAACATTGCTGCTTTCTGCTTCTGTGCTGAATGCTTTCTACATGTCTACATCTCTACTCACACCAGGAATGGTGGACATTTCAAGAGAACAATGACAATTACATCTACAGCTCCTAGAATTATATAAACTGTCAAAATGTATTCAATTTACCATCTTTATACCAACACCTTCAATTATATTACAACACTGATTAATTACTGTGACATGGACTAGAATCAATCAAAAGGCATCCGGTTCCAGACATCCTCTGAGTCACCATAGCTAAAGTCTAAAGAAAGGAATATTCACTTGGCTATAGGTTACTTATGCAAGTATCATTCCAAACCACCTCTGTTCCTTACCTCCAGCATAGTCTCTAACCTGAGGTGCTAACTTAGCCATCAATCCAGCCTGTACACTTCAGGCATCACAAGAGCTGCCTGACTTTGTCTGTCTACTAAATGACCAGGTAGATTTGTAGTCTTCCAAAATTGCTGTGGATCTGATTATACCATGACAAGAGCTCAGGCTGATTTACAACTCAAATGACATGCTAATGATAGGTTGGCAAGGTCTCTGGAGCTAGTTAGCTACTTTTATGGACTGGAAAAGCTTGTTTCCTCACACACCACCTGTTTGCTCCACACTGATTGGCTTTAGGGCACTTGAGAAAAGGAAAGCAGCCACTCAATTACAGGGTTCTGCCAGTCGGGTCCGGGACAGTAATAGATTGATTCTTATGACTCAGAGAAAGGCTCTAATCAAGGTATAATGAATGTTGTGAATAAAATGTTGTTTTAAGTTTATTGAATTTTAATTGTTGTTTGGTTACTATGGGGATAGCACAGTATAACCTGAACCATTATTATGTCTAGGAACTCATATACATTACAGATACATGAAAGATGTAAACTATCATCATATGTCCACTCACAAACACAAATTAATACTGACACATACACATGCTGCACATTCACGCTCATACACACTCATATACACACGCACAAACACACACACACACACACACACACACACTGTAGCTTATGCAAACAGACATTTTCAAAAGCAAAGCAAATAGCAAAGAATGTTACTAAACCAGACATGCAAGTGGGCAGTAAAACATAACATAAATTATTGAGATGTTTGGAATACAAACACTTGTTTTTCATAACAACTAATGTCAGTTTACTGTCGTCTAAATAACAAATGAACTGAATAGCAAATGTTTACTCTTTGTAAGACTGAATTGAAAATGCAGTGGTTTCCATGGGGCTTTCAAGGAAAATGTATTAAAGTAAATCATAGAAACAAGGAGCAAAATGTAAGGCTCAATAGAAAAATGGTCCGTGACAATTTTCATAAAAATGACTTTACATTTAAATGACAGAAACTTCCAGGCCCACAAGTAAACATTAGGCTACAGTGTGCTGGATCACTGAGGCACAATAACTCAACTTGTCAGCCGTACTTGTCAGTCCTTAACTGATAGCTGACCGGCTTAAAACCGTCTCCTTTGTTTATACCACCAACAGTTTTGCAATGCATTTATGCAGACCTGATGATATTACTGTAAGTAAAATTGAACCTCTATCCAAAGACCCTTTGTACATTTCCGTTAGTTGTAGGTGTGTAAAAAATACCACAGCTATTACAGTATCATATCTAACTGATGATTAATAAACATTGACAAGACCCCACCCCCTGCCAACAGCTCTCCTCTTCTGACCGGGCTATTAATCTGACAAGCATCCCCCCCTGGCATCTCCTAGGCAGCCAGAACCAACACTTGACAGCAGGTTTCCTACCATTTCATCACACCAACAAGCCCATCTCTCTATCTTTCCCTCTCAAGGATCACACCACTCACACAATTACATTTTTAGCTATGGCATAAAGAATAATTGCAATAAGACTGAGATGACGAGAGACAGAAAAGCTTATTGAGACATGACTGGGCAGCATCTTATCTGGCATAGCGTAATGAATGTGATGTGAGTTCTGGTAACAGGTGATGTGGGTTCTGGAAAGAATAATTTTTGTCATTAATTTACAGTCAGACATACCTTGCAGGAAAGTTACTTATAATTTGCTTAATGCAGAGGTTTGCCTGGCTGCTTTGTGGTCTATCTTTTAAGTATGTTGTCTATTTAGATGGTATGATTGTGATATTAAATGTTCATGAACTCATTTCTGATAATGAAAGTATTTACTTAAACGTAAAAAAAAAGAAGGTTGATCCCAAGTGGGAGACTGAAACTCTTCAGCATAGAGATCTCGTGTGAGAGGGTTATTTAGTATCTTTAACACTTGTTTCACAACACTCACTAATTGCTGCTTGAAGCAGTCAAGTAGAACATTTTAATGTCAAGCCTGGGGTTAAGTTGACATTGAACAGTCTTCCAAGAAACTAAATCCTGGCATAACCCTCTTCTCTTATACACAGTACTTATATCTTAACAACTATTTAAATTACAAATCATGAATTAACTGCAGTGTTATTATTTTATGTTGTCTGGTGAAAAGGAACAATTAAATATGTTTCTTGGGCTAGACTGAAAGGATTGAAACCACTTTGATATTGTATTTTATTGACAGAGGTTTTTCTCCATTGATGTGTACCCAACAAACAGTTGGGTACGACTATTTGGCCAAAAGTATGTGGACTCTGCTCAGTATAAAGACACCTGCTTGTTGAACCTCTCATTCCAAAATTGTGGTTGATTCTCACTTTGTTTCTAAAACCGCCTTCACTTTATGGATAATGCTTTCAAAAATACATTGGAACATTGATGCGGGATTTGCTTCCATGTCTCTAAGGACCTCGCTTGGTGCATTATTGGGGGCAAGCCGAAACAGTTCTGGCATTCCCCAAATTCTTGCCACAAAGTTTAAAGCACAGATTTGTGTCGAATAACATTTATGCTTTCGATTTTCGTATTTCCACCAGCAGTGGCTCTCACAGGGTAGACAGCACGTACCATGTGACCTGAGACCTAACCATAGGGGGCCTGGTTTGATTCCAGTGAAAGCCAGTCCCTGCATGTCCTACCTTACATTTCCTGTCTATCCCCACAGTCATTATCATAATAAGTGATAGTCAGGAGTCCACATACATTGGCCATTTAATGGATTTTAGTGGAGCAATTTCCTAAGCTAATGGTTTGTGAATGATTGAAAAAGTTTCAATGATTAAATCAAATAACGATTTAAAGGAGAGAAAACAGGCAACAAAGCCGAACAAAGTTCAGAATAACTGCTATTTCCTTCTCTGAGAAATGTTCTGAATTTATTTCAGCATTGATAGCTAATTTTCTTTATAAACAGGAGGATTTTATTCAAACGAGCTCATCTGCTCATTAACACACCTGTGCTTTCTTGCCTAATTAAAAATGGAATCCTGTAAATTTCTACATCCGCAGACAGTGGTTCTGTTACCAAATATTGAGCAGGTAGCACTGTGTTAATTAGTGTTATAACAAGGGGAGTATACGCGTTAACATCACTTGATTTCCATGAAACCTGTGCTAAACAAAAACTGCCTGCCAATATTTATATCCTCTTGACTAGTCGGAGGTCTAGCCAGAAAACACCTGTATTGTGGTCTTTTTTGTTGCTTTAAGCCTTTCAGCATTTTGAAACCACTATGATCCCACTTATTGTGGCAAAATAATACAGCAGGAGAGTCTGAAACAATAGCTAATTATAATTGACAAAGTTACACTTTGTTCTGTAAATGAACAAATACATTTTCAAATGTCACTTGTTGTGATTACAGTATTATGTCGTGAACATACTGTTAACACTATAATAATAGTTTCCAGGCAGTCAGAGAGTAGTGCATTGAATAGTGTGGTATACTGGTGAGAAGATCCTTCAGACGCACTAAGTCGAGCACCGTAGTACAATGAGCCTGCTACTGAAGGTGAAGCGCAAAACTCACAGTGAGGCTTTTCTTTGATTATGGAAAAACTGTTTTTGAGAATGTTGGAGAAATGTTAGCATTTAACAGTGATCCTGACAATGGCTCAGTGTAAAGCAAGACGTCGGAACACTGGTCAGAGAATAGAAGTGAAGAGCCTTTATTTGCTTAAGAAGAAAAATGTGTACTTAGCCTCTGGCTATGGCCATTTAAACAATGCAAGCCAGACCTTCTTTTTCAAGCTCCTGATGCCTCTTCAGCGGCGCTCATGCATGCTAAGTAGAAGGAGGATCCCACATCCTGCAAATTAGCAGGACCATTTCCCTCCTGGAGTTTGGACAACAGGGACAACTAAATGCCAGGGCCTTAGGAGATTGGTCGTGGTCATGGTGGCTGAGCAGGGATGGGCGCCCCAGATTCAAAACACAGTAGACAGAGTTATTACAAGAAAAGATTACCCAAATGCTCTCTACACGCTCGTCATTCCTAGTAAAGATCAACGTTCTGTAGCTATCCTAATTTTTTCCCTCTTCTGCTCATACTGTAGTGCGGTTTCTGTGATATTGTTCTTCACGCCAATTCAAATATATTTTAGTCTGGATACAGATATAAAAGCGGTAAGTTGTTACCCTTAAGTTACCCTTAAGTTGTTCCAAGGACAAACTTGTCACTCTACCTTTCTATGTAAATTCCAAAAGGAAAATACTGGAACAACAAGGCAATAAGGATATACGTTATTTACATAAAAGCAGTGAGCCAGAGAATTACTTTAGCCTCGTGTGCCTGGTTTGGTGTTTAATATTGTAAGTGGGTTGACTCCCTAAGAAAGGTTCAGTCACTAAAACCTCCATATAAAACTGCCAGTACATGATACACGAGTAACACTGTAGCATTCAAAAGTTGTAATCATAAGCATATGCACCACAATCTGTTCTGTTATTTGGAGGCATACTAATCACTAAGCAAAGCAAATTTCCATGGTGTTGCCTGTATTAGAACTCCCTTACGAATCTGGAAGGATTTCACAAGTAATAATTCATAGGCACTTGCTTATCTCACTCTAGGAGTCTAATTAACGCATCATTAAAAGCATAATTCAGATAATTATAATTTCTCACTTTTTAAATGAGGACTGGGGAAGGAGAGGATGAGTGTCTGAGGAGCCAATTTGGTGAGCAAAACAAATTCAGGGGTAGAAATGGGTGGGAGGGTAGATGGAGAAAAAAAGCTAGTGTTGTGCTAAAAAGACTAGCAGTAAGAAGGCATCCACTCCAATTTAAGTGCCCACACCATTACCCACTTGGCAGTGGGTCAAATGTTTTGCGCATTTGTTTAGATAGTTGGTATTCTAACCCAAAAAAGTGGGTGTCCAATAATGCACTACACTGCTTGATGATTTGAAATATTATTACCACACTATATTGTACCATGTCATACAGTGGGGTCAGTGACCTTAGGCAAGATACTTCTATTTAGCATTTGTTTTGAACGTAATGAAAAAATATGACATTACACGTCAGAACATTTCTGAATATCTTAGTATTTCGCATGTCTCCCTTTTGCTCTAATGACACTGTGTACTGTAGCTGGCCTGGACTCCATAAGTTAGTGCAAAACCTGATGACCCATGTTATCCCAACATGATATGACAATGTTTCAAACAGCTTCTTGTGGTGTCGCAGAATACTTGACTTTCTTATTCTTCAGTTGACCCAATAAATGTTTCAGACCCCACTGGATGTCTTACTCAATTATTATGCATTTAATTAAGCTATTACTATCTGCAGCTAGTATGATAAAATGTAAAGTAAAAAACATATGGACCCCGCTTAATGGTGAATTATTATGGTTTGCTAGTTGGCATGATTGTCTGGCAAACAGATGTTACACCACCGATGGCAGTAATCCAAATGAATAATTCCACCTTCTACCCTCAACTGTGGATCTCTCATCAAAGGTGTGAAGAAATAAACCTTTCTATCTCCACTATTGTCTATTCTCATCCCTAAAGATGCATCAACACAGCATGTATATAAGGACCCCATAATTCCTGTTGTAGTCATGGGATTCTGGATATTTTGCCTCTCTCATGAAATACAGCGAAACTGAATTCACTCTCATGTAACACATCATGACAAAAGCAAATTCAGCTTCTCTTGTTTTTTTTCTTCTTCCGTAGAGCACTTAAGTTGTGATGCACAGCCACTAATCAAATTATAACTGTTTTTCCTTCAGCCCTCTGTGACACCTATCAGGGTCTTACCATGTGAACAAATCATTATACTTTTCTATTGTTTGTGCATTCGCACCTGGCAGTTTGCTGGAGGTGAGAGCTCTGCCACCTCAGGTGTAGAGGCATCCTCACCTTCCTATCCAAGACAACAAAGAGTATACAGACAAACAAAACTGTGAATCACACACAGTTGAGTTCTACCTGGAGTTTGGATGGTAAAGAAGGAAAAAGAAAAGTTCAATCAGAAACTGTGGAACTGAGAAACTACAAACTGAGTTTTTTGGTTTGGGGATTTAATACATGGTGACTTCTGTTTGGGCAGAAGGAAAACAGCACAATAGGCTATGCCAAGTGTACAGTAATTGTATTGTGCGTTATTCTCTTCGGAAGCAGACACACAGCCGTGAGAAGAATCCTGGCTGCCTCCTCATGGAGTTTGGTTTGGGGATCTGCTCATATGAACTTGGACTGTGGCCTGAGAACATGGTGGAACCATGTGCAAACCTTGGACTCCATCTTTCTTCATTCTCCTCTTGTACACTCCCCTTGTAGCACAGCTGCCTTAGTCTGGATGTGAAAGACGGTGCTCTCCCAGATAAATCCTGGATGTGGAAAGTGCAAGAGGTCTGAGTTCCGATAGTGTAGCGTTCACACAGAAGGTCCAGCATAGATGCCCTGGAGGAACTGCTACTGTGTTCAGATTTCAGCAGATACTCCTCATCATCTAAATCCACACAGCCCTGATTCACCTCTGCAGACCCTAGAGATGTCGGTCTGGAGGCTGCAAGGTCTGCGGGAAAGATAAAAGGAAAAACAGAAAATCAGAGAATAAAAATACTTGTTTGTCTTTCTCCCTGGTGCTCTCTTGGGTTCTGGGTTCTTTTTGTTGTTCAGTTCATCTTCATCCTTCTCTCTAACATGACTGGTTGGGGAAAAAAGAGATGGGTGGTCAGTTTACACACCGTTGCTGATGCTGACATGGTCTGGGCTGGTGGCTGACTCCTGAGGGCCTGCTGGGGCTGCTGCTCTTACAGATGGTGGGCCCAAGTCCAGCTCAGAACCTTCCACACAAGATGTCTTGTTTGGCATCCATTCACCCTCAACCGGCTGCACATACAATGACGAGGGGTAACCATTCAACACACTGTAATCTACTCTCTTCTATTCTTAGAGGATTTTGTACGACTCTACAGCTGTTGGTGTGTAATATCTCACTTATATTTTGAGTTCCCATTTATAGATTGTATTTCTTACATGGCAGTCAGATAACCCATGCCTAAAGATAGCTGATGAAAACATCTTATTTCCTTCAATTTGACAAGATTTTCATCACATTCTAAATGCGCAAAACATTTAATTTTATTTTTTACGATCAGTTTGGTGGTTGCCCAACGGTCCACTGAGCATTTTTTTGTCAGTTGGTAAAGGCAAAAATGATGTAACATTTTTCTAGGCGCTGACCTGAACAGAAGATGGTGAGCTGAGACACTCTCCCTCCCAGCTGATGTGGCTACTCTCCCAGATGGAGGGGGGCTGAGTGTTGGACAGAGACTGGTTGTGGGTGTGGGACCAAGAGAGGTTGGGGAAGAGAGGTTGGATGGTGGTGAGGGATAGAGGCTTCGTTTGGGAAATGCCGTGGCATTGTGAGGGCTGTGTGAGGGTTTGGAATAGTGATGTCTGGGTTTGGGACTGGAAGTCTGTCTCTCCGATCAAACGGAAACATACTTCGACGTGGCCTCGCTTCTTCGGTTTCTTGCTGGGTTTAGAATGGAGCATGAACCATCTGTAAAAAGATTAATATCTCCATGTAAGATCTGTTAATGGAACACATGATTGTTAATCAAGGCAACACCCTTTGTAGAGATTAGTTTTTGTTCACAGGTATGATTTATCACGTGTTCTGTCACTGGATGAACATGCATGGGTGTAAACTCTTTTTGGTACAAGAGCAGGCTCCTAAAATACGTTCTGTTCTGGACGTCTCATATGTGTGTCTTCTAACCAGTTCACATCAGCACGTTCATCAAGCTGAAATAATAGGCCTGATAAATTGTGGGTGTAAGACGTAATCGAATCAATATACAGGAAGAAAAAAAACGGAGAAATCTGTGCACAAGTTAATTCGATTTCTTATTTCTTAATTCCTTATTATCACAACATAGTAGAACATACCACACTCACTCTTTTTGTCCATCATGTTCCTTTGTGATGATGTCAACTAGCTGGAAGGAGACCATTCCCAGGAACTTGTCAGACAGGCCAAATAAGGATGCCCGTCTGTGCATGATGGTGAGAACAAGGACAGCAGTAGTGTCCACTGAGGCGGGTAGAGGGACGGAAAGCTCAGCGTTCCATTGTGGGGCCGGCGTATCGTAAAGAGCCTGTGTGGAGGCTCGATGTGGGCCAAGCTGGAGTAGCACGAAAGGGTTAATGCGATGCTGGTTGGTCTTCGCCCTCAGGCCCGTAGCACGGATGACAGTAACTATTAGGTGGGAGTACACGGCCACACTCTCCACAGGCATGGCCATCCTGGGAGAGAGAAGAGGACAGACAGGATCACTGGATCTATCCTCTAAAAATACAGAAGGGTAGAAGGAGAGATGCTTTGTGAGGTGATTTCAGCAGTGATGGGGCTAGTGTGTATTACCTTTCTATACTGCAGTAGGCCTACTTGACCTGAAAATCTAAACTACATGTAATCCTAGGCTGTAGGCCTTAACATGAGTAATCATTTTGAGCTTTTAAACAAATTCTACTTTAAATACCTGTATCCTATCCCCCATTCATCGGATGACCCATTAGCCTACAAGTCCAGTGAATATTTTAAACATGCATGTGTTGATGATGTCATAAGAGATGTCACAATGATAAGCCCTCAGGGCGTGTGTCCATTTAGCTCTTTTCTCCATCAGAAAAGCGCTGGTGGGTATCTGGGGAGGGCTTCATCAGCTTTTGACTGCAGCTAGTAGAGCAAATACTTTTTTAGTTTACACTCTGATAAATTAAGCTTCTAGTTAATCATTAACGGGCGTTTTTAAACAATCTGCTTGTTCTGTAGCTAGCTAAAGGAGCGACAGTGACGACCCTAACGCCTCACTCAAAAGTTCATAGGCTAGCGGCCTGAAAATAGATGCTTGGAGCGGTGCCTTTTCTATAGGCAGCCGCTTTTGCTCTAACTGGAATAATTGAAAAAAGACGCGATATGGACACTCAGCACAAAGAGACTTAATTTCTGTCCAGATTTTAACAAAATGTTACTGAAGACATGTCGATATGACAACAATCCACGCTGGTAAGTTTGAAAGATTTTGGTGGTTGTCATTTTAAAGGCGGTAGTGGCTATCCAAAACTTCTTGCATTGTCAATTGTCTGCACAGATCGATGCGGCATAGTGCATTATCTCCAAGGGTGACCAATCAGTGGCCTTGAATTAAGCATAGCTTAACACGCACAGAACACTTGCTACGTTCTGACGCTTCAGGTCCTTCCATTTTGTTAACCCTAATCTTTCACATTTAGATTTATAGACAGGTTACAAACTAAACAAACAAAAATCTCTCTCGTAAAAAAAAAGAAGAAAAAAAAGGTCTCAAGGTCTTGTCACAACATCTAATAATGAGAAGTTCTGAATGATCCAGGCTTCTTGTTCTGTCCGTGGCGGTACACACCCTGGCTGTGTCTGCTTTTTTCTTCACCAGTGACAGTCTGGTTTGCACCTGTCTTTTTATAAACAGCTCTGATGGTGTTCTAAAGTAGTGTGTGGGGTGGGGGTAAGATGGTGTCTTGGTATGTTTCACACCCTGCTACTCTAAGAAAGTTTCAAACTCACTTGAATTTAGGTCCATCATCTGTCCATCATCTGTCACAACTTTACAATAAGTTGCAAACAGCCACATTAGTCTCCTATGTTGGGCTGCCATCTGTATGAATCTAGCATACACATCTCATAGAAACATCTAACATCATCATCAGATTATTGACCATCTATGATTTCTTGTATCTTCAGTGCTTCTCTCTCAGCCCCATTTGTAAAAACCATAGCTAAGTCTTTCTGGTGTCTCATTCATGAAGCTCTCTGACATAAAACCTCTCTGGAACCTCCACCTTTCCGGCTCAGAGGACCCGTGTGCGAGACTCCTTCACTTGGTGCTCAGGCCCTCACACCAGAACAGCGTTGTTGTGGTTTGGACGACATACACATTTTTCAGATGAGGAAAAGAAAAAGCAAAAAGAGCGTTTAGCCGCTAGTGTGAATTGCCTTTCGCACCAGACAGATTTTCTGATCCCATTATGGCTCCAGCGAACGTTCTTAGTGCAAATTTCTCTGCGCTTGTGTCGATTGCACATGCTCCGGCGGCCTAATGAGAGAGCATTAGCCAGGGGGAGAAGCGGTAATTAGAGCAAGCGTCAGGGAGGGGGACAGATGGCATGTAAAGGCAAGTCTCTTCTTTTTCTCTTTTAGAGTTATTGTCCCACACTCAGTCACACAGAGAGGTGATAGAGAGAGAGACTTGTCACTTATCATTCTACAGTATGTCATAATCTTTTGATAGATTGAGATGAACGTTTGAGAATGTAAGCTATTGCATGTCCACAATTAGCCTTGCTACTCTCTTGTCTGTCAGTCCTTATCCCTGTGTACACGAAGACAAAAGTCAAATGTTTTTTTTTTACTTTTCTTTTACACAACTTGTTGTAATTGATGTAATGCTTTGCATTCTGTATATTCAATTATCAAATGTTCATGAGTTCCTCACTTCTCATGTAGTGCCAGTGGCTATTTTTGTTTGCTTGTCAGTGAAGGTGATGGGAGAAAGTGATTAAGTTACTGATATCCACCACCAGCTTTGAACGGGCACTTAGCAATTACCCTTATCCATATGGTCGAATAGGTCAAATTGTATTGACTATCTGCATTGACCTGCACCAACACTTTTGGTTTAACATACAATTATCTAAATCCAAATGATAAACCTCAATACAACAGACATTCAATCTGATACACGACAAATCTTTGTAATTGCCAGTTTGTAATTGAGCCCCAAAGGTCACAACAAGAAAGGATCTCTTGTGCTCGGTTGTCCATCTGATAAGGCAGGATCTCTATGTGGCTGAAGGTACTCCTCTCCCAAGCGGAAACATTTATACATAAATCTAATTTATATGTATTAAATGAGAGCTTAATACATTTTTATCATATTTATATTATTCTACAAAAGTTTACTTAATAATGTACACATTTTGTATATACTGTATGTTTGTTAGGTATGCTTTAAGTGTAATATTTTTTCCTTTGGCTGCCTGACCATGGTATTGTGTATGGGCAGAGAGACATTGTTCATGATAGACAGCAGTTTGAACAGCTAACATTTCTCCACTACATCTTTCTCTGAGTCCAGGCAGAGCCCCAGTAGAGAATCCGTCCACCGGACCAGCTATTAGCCATTCGTTGTGACTATTCCTCAAACTACTTTGCCATAACTTGGGAAGGAAGTTTAACTCCTAAATGTTGTAGCTGCTCTGCTTTCAATGCCAAGCCCAACCTTTAAAGACCTTAAGAAGTGGGAGGAAAACTGGCTATGAAAGGAATGCAAGCAACAAACAACAGAAGGACACATAATTAATTGTTATTAATTTGACTTGAGACAAGCCTACAACTAGGTTTCAATCACTAGCAATAGAAAACCACATGAAGACAGAAGAATGCGTTCCTCATTCTGTCTGCAATATGTCAAACTCACTGTCAACTGTCATTGTAATAAACCAACATCATCCAACACTAATGTCACAATTTAAAAAAATACTACTTTTAACAGACATTAAATATGGAAATGTAAGTAATTGTATCTTTAGGCATTCAATAAAATATTTACAGAAACACTGCTTTGTCGGATCATCACTCTGTCGAATCATCCAACTGCTATGATCGCTTCTCAGTGGGGGTGGGTCAGATGGTGTGAAGAGGGGGTTTTAGTTTAATTGTCCCAACTGAAGGAAAATAAAGTATCTCCCCTTGTTAGCATGATGTTGTCAGGGTGCAATTTGCAGAAACAACTGAATATCCCATGACAAGGTTAAGTTAAATCAGGCCTTCATTTACCTTGCAAAAACCATTGATAGTTTTTTTTGTGGTTTTGTACATAAGTAGCCTGCAACCTTGTCACAATTTGTTTTAAATGTGTATTGTTTATGGTAATTTTTGTACATGTATTCAAATATTGCAATGTGTGTGGCTTCACCCGTAGCACATTTTAAGTTAATTAGTCTGTAAGTAGTTGTGTGGAAAAATTTGTTGACAGCCAATCATCATCTCAAGTGTGTGTGTTGGGAGGTGGGATGGGGGTTGTGACAAATGCGATAGTCGGAAAATAACTCCAAATTCCTAACCAAGTCTTTCGATTGCATCATGAACACATTTTTGAGCACTCATACTGATTTTTCAACAGTATGTATTTTGCCCCCAGTCACAGTCAGACGACTGTATAACTTCTGTTTGTATAAAAACCTTCCTTGCAGGCTGACTTGAACCCATATATACATTCATCCACTCAGGTGTCCACTGTCTGGGACAGTATGAGAAGGCTTACATGGTTGTGCAGCTGCACGCACACAAACACAAGCACACACACACACCTACACACACATGCACACACACACACACCTACACACATATGCACACACACACACACATGCACACACACATACACACACACATGCACACACCTAGACACACATGTACATGCACACAAACACGCACACACACATGCACACACACACACACATAGTTTCGCTGGATGCCTGACTGCTCTGCTCCAGGGGGATTTTCTCCCCACTCACAACACCTCCAGTCAGCAGCAGCAAGCGGAAGAATCAGTTCACAGAAAACTTCTTACATTTCTCACCCAGACTAGAGCCCCTGAATCAGCACACTAGTAGGGGCCTTATTGGTCCCGCTATTCCCCCCACCCCCTGAGAGCCCTGGCAGTCATACCACTCCTCTGGCTGTTTTAATGGGGCATTTTAGCCGTGCGTTTTGTTTATTTTTACCATCCTCTTTGTCATTGCTTCCCAAGCTCTGTCTGTCTATTGCACCCATACACACACCTGCAAAGCCTCAGGGCTTGTCCATGGCCCTTGACCCCCCACACACACACACTCTAGTACACGTGTACACATTGAGACACACACTCATAACAGTGCACACTTACACGAACACAAAGCACTGTTTTTTTCTCTAGACTTGACAAGGATGTAACCTTATCCATAGTCTATTAGGAATTAATTCATGTCTTCTGTAAAGTTTACAAACTTTTGACGTGTATCCTTCTCTGTGTTTATATAGCTGTTTCTTTGTCTACAGCAAACAAATATTGCACCAGGTGTGTTTAATATATCTCATATGCATATGCATGTGGACATTTCAACCATGTGAATTGTAAGTGACAGAAATCACTTTGTTTTTGTTACTTGGTGTACCATTATGTTATTTCAACAACATAAAAAACACTGGTATGCTCGTGGGGGAATGGAGACGAAGGTGTGTGTGTGTGTTTGTGAATGTGTGTGCATGTAGTTTGGCAAGAGATGCGCCCACTCCCAGAGTCCTGTGCTACGTGGCGGAAGGAAGCCAAACCCACAGCGCCCATCTGATCACCCACCCGCCCTGTCAGCTTTTGCACCTCAGCTGTGTGGCAGCCTCGCTGATGAAGAGAAGGTGTGGGGCGAAAGCCGATAATGAAGGTACCATCTTGTTGTCACCACAGATTGTTTGCTCTGGGCCTTCCGAAGATCCGTCGTAAGCTCAACAAAAGCTTCACATCTCCACCCTCCTCCACCCTCGGGCAGGCTTGGCACCTCTGTCAGGGACAAGAAGGTATTTTTAGTCTGTACACTTCCATCATCACTCACTCCCTGATCATTCTTGTACGCTTCAAAAGGTAATATTTTGCCTGATGACTGATTCTGCTTCTTTGTTACTTCTGTCTTGTATTGTATTATATGACAACTACTGTACCACAAACACCTACTGTCACCTCTGCACTTCAAATGGGCATTGGTATCGTCCATGTAAGTTTTTCATAAGGTACTTGAGTTTTTTCTGTTACAAAGAGTGGTATTAAGAGACAGAAGACTAGATCTTTGAATCCCAGTTAATTACAAAAGAATGGCTTGGTTGGCAGCGTCTTGTCTGTCCCAGACTGGATCTTAATGAGGGGGCTTTACAGGGCTGCATGTTCCACCCACTTCCTCTTCTCTAATTACTTTATTAATGGGCTGCCTATTCTCCCATATCAGCAGCCGCTCTCTGACAATCTCTCCGCAACACAACCCTCTTTTCCCAAATCAAAGATAGTTGACCTTTAAGGTCCCCCATCACAGTTAGGGAGAGAGAGAGTAGACAGAAGTACTAACAACAACAACAACTTCAAATGCCTATATTCATCCTACTAAATGAAGCAGATCATTTGAAGAAAACCATATGCACTGGCATCTGTTTCCCATGACTCTTTGCGAGTTGCACAGTGTTGTCAGTGGAGTCAGTACTGTAGAAGAACATGGACAAGAGCAGTAGTGTTTTTAAATGGAATAGCCATCTGTCATCTTTTCTTTTCTACAAGAGACTTTCTTGGCACCCAGGAGAGATACCCTCTCTCTGAAGAGAAGTTCATTGCAAATGCTCATCCAACTAGTCCCCGAATGAAGAAGAATGCAATATAAAGGTTCTCACTGGATACAAGAGAACAATGTTACCTGGAAGATCAACAAGATAGGTATGCTTTAGTTCCATCGGATTCTATAGAACCTAAATTTGCAGACATGATATTATAGTAAACATGATCTCAGCCACTTGAACTTATATTGGGTATTAAGTTGGAGCTGGGTTTGACAACCTCAGTAATACCCTGCTAAGCTCTACAGCTCTACCTTTCATCCCCTACTCCACCACACCCATCATTGTCCCTATTACCAAAAAGTAGTATGGGGATTTGAAGATTTGGCAAAGACAAGTTTGGCGGAAATTTGGAGACAGGTTCATCAAAGCTTTCATTTCCTCTTTCTTTTTAGGGCTAGAGTATAAGACTGCTAATGAGCAGCACAGCTCCAGCTTTAGAGAGGGGTGAAGTCTCCTTCACTCCAAAGCCTGCTTCACACTCTCTGGTCATGCAGAATAATACATGGCTCGATGTACAAATACTAAATGCGCATTGGGTTCAATTTAGAATCACTTTTAAGAGTGGATAAACCCTCATAAAAAAAGATGGTTTTATACAGAACCTCCTGTGATGTTCCATAAAGACCACTTTTCAGGTGGAAGAACCATTTAGGGTTCCAAACAGCACCTTACAGAAATTGAAAGGGTTTGATGTAGTATTTTACGGTTGAACATCATGTGAGGCTTCTTAAAGAGAGGTATTCTGTTATTACAAATGCCTCTATATAGAATTTTGTCAGCATTTTGTTGTGCATTATTCAGGTTATCACTTTAAAATTCAAGTTTCTTTGATGAATGTTTGGCATTGATATCCTTGCTAATGACAGTATAAAAGGGACAGAGGAATGGTTATTCACCTATGGGAAAGGAAGTGACCAATGCACTGCATTTACTAACTAATAAATAAAATACCATTTGCCCCCCAGTCACGGAAAGACAAACGATTGATGTGTTTATCAGAGTCAGAGCTGGCTGGGGTCTCCAGCAGGTGCCTATTGTGTCATCTCACCAGGAGAACTTTAGAGAAAGAGGGCCGTTGGTTTGAACATGGCCACTAGAAAAGGAATAGGGCGGGATTAACCAGTTCCCAGCAGTATGGGGCTAGTATGTCGGTAACGTCATTAGGCGGCATTAAAGCGTTTCCCTTTTATTCCTCAAAGTCCTACAATTCTATGGGGATTAGCTGACTAGCAGCTTTAATTGACAGACTAGGGTCTATATTGGTCGCTCCAGTTAACACTATGTTATTCCCTTTGCTTCATTTATATTTGGAACAAGAGAAGGAAAATGGATTAGTTACGCCTAGAAAAAAGGAAAATCTCTGTGTTACATTAATATCCCTGTGTTTTACAATTTTTTGGGGTACTGAATTTCAATTCCAGTACAATTCCTTATGTGTCCCTTAAAATGATTTTGCAGGCTTCAACTGAAATAGTAAAACAATTATGAAATTATCATCTTCCCCTTCATTTTCAACCTCAGGCCTTACTCAGAAGCATTAAGACCCAGTGACTAAAGTCTTCAAACCCTCCTTCCCATCCTGTGTCCTCCATGGCTAGAGAAGGCAGCCATGTCCACCTCCATCTCACAAGTGTCAGCCTGTAATTAAAGTGTGATTAAGAGGCAGGTCCTGATGAATGTGTCTAAGTGCCCCATGCTGAGCTGCTGTTGGGCCCAGCACGGTACTTTTAATTGATTCGGTCTAATCAGTGGGCAGAATTAAAACAGTCACAGTCTGTGGGGGACAGAGGAATAAAATGTGTGTTATTATGGTGGAGAGAACTGGCCAACCAGAAGGCATGTTGTAATGTCCTGCATAAATTAAAGAGGGAGACACAAACACCAGGCTTGATTCAGGTTGCCAGTGATCTGTTGGCCAAGGCATGGTATCGTAGTGAGAACGTTAAATCGTTATATATTCTTGTTTTTGTTCAAGTAGGCTTGTGGACATACAGTACTAGCAATAGATATTTGAAAACTAAAGTCTGAACAAAACTGCTTGGTGTCTTATTAGCTTCATCAATACAGTTTGAATGGATGGACAAGTGGTGTCAATGAATGATTACATCTCCAAAAATATGCATTGGCAGTTATTTGGACTTGGATTAGACTTGACTTAGATGGCAAAATAGTGAAGCTACTGTTTAAATTGGGATCAGCAGTAGTAAAGCAAGCCTGTCACATTGTAGTACCATTCCATTTACAAATCATGCAGTACTGTAGTAAATTGAATGATTATACAGTGTCACGGTGTAATCGTCTATACAATAAGCTTACTTTGCCTCCAAAAAGGCAATACTTGGCATGCAGGTTTGGTGAAATATGTCATGGCAACATTTTCTGCTCTGAGTGGAAGTCAACGCCTCCAGTTCTCACAGACATGTAAACTGCAAATGAATCACAGTGAGACCGAGGCAGTCAGATTTAGACCAATTATACACACAACTTGAGGTTTCTCCATATGGTGTTGCTGACTACCGTAGCTTCTGGTGTCCCTAATGATTACCCTACCAGCTAAATACATGTTGATATAGTTTAGACTTTGTATGTAGGCCTAAGTATTGCACACAAAAGTATAAATAATTTGGTTGGAAATTTTAATTGGAATGGAATTGGATGGATTTTCCATTTTAGTTGATGACAAAGTAAAATAAGGCTAAAGTTACCATACATTCCATATTAGAGTTAAAATATTGTATCTAATAAACTTGTGCCATGAGGAATATGTCTAAGTGTATTTACATTAGACCACTTCTGTGGTAATGAAGCCTTTGTCAGACCTTAAAATATGTGCATTAGGAGCGTCTGATATATTTGTTATATAAAGGGTCTTTAGTCCGCTGCTGTGACGAACATATCCACCAGTATAGGAGAACAGCTGTTCAGGATTGGCTCCATTTCTCTCTCTTTCAGATAATTGTAATAAATCTGATACATGAAGCCAATCTGCCTGTGCAGATGGCTTTCACAAGACAGTTGCTCTCATTTTAAATGTCAGTATTATTCCTGAGGACAAAATACAGTTGACTATTAAGTCCTGAATGGTCTCTATTAGTTGTTCTTATGGATAATAATAAGACCCAGACAATCATCCTGGGAAGTTGGGAAGCCATTAGTATGTATAAATGTATAACTTGATATGACATGATAGACAATGAATGAGGGAATTAGCATCATAGCCAAGAAAACTGCGGTTGCTTTGAGAAAACAACTTAAACGATCATAGGAATTGTGTGCCTTTCAAAATGATGTTCACTTTGTAACAGAAATTTCTCTCTGTATTGTACTTTAGAATCATTTCTAGCCTACACACAGACAGGCTCCCTCTCCACAGTAGATCTGTGCAGTGAAACAGCCACACCTGGAGAGATGCTGTGCAGCTCCTTGTGTGAAGTCAGTATTATGCTAATTGTGACCCACAGGCATGGTGTGAAGGCTTGGTATAATTATCAGTGTAATTGTCTTATATTTTGAAAAGTGCCAGATCGTTTAATTCAGGATTAACACTTCTCACCTCCAACGGCCGAAGGCTTTGCTCAAGATCATTCCCCTCTGGGAAAGGAAACTCAGCAATATTCAAACTATTTTCAGCCTCCTTTTTCTGTCCCTTCTCCTCTTTCTCAATCTCTCTCTTTCTCTCTCTCCCTCTATTTCTCTCTTCCTCTCTTTCTTTCTTTCTCTCTCTCTCTCTCTCTCTCTCTCTCTTTCTCTCTCTCTCTCTCTCTTTCTCTCTCCATTTCTCTGAGTGATACATCTATAGGAGGGGTAATAAGTCTCTCTCCCATCTGTGCTACAGTCTGTGTATAACTGGCTAGGACTTTTCACACACACACTCTCAAACACACACATTCACACACACACACACACACACGAGAGAGAGAGACACACACACTCTCTCTCTCTCTCTCTCTCTCTCTCTCTCTCTCTCTCTCTCTCTCTCTCTCTCTCTCTCTCTCTCTCTCTCTCTCTCTCTCTCTCTCTCTCTCTCTCTCTCTCACACACACACACGCACCATTACTATGGTTTTGTTCCGGACATCGCTGATGTTTACACAAGGAACTGACTGAGATGAATTTGTGTCTGTCAATCAATTTTCACATTTTTGATACCTTAATCCATCTCATGTTAATCCACATGACATGCCTGACAAGGTTCCCTGCAGGCAACTTGCGATCACTGTAGATCACCTGTAGAATAACATCACATTATGGCATTATACTGTCACTATTGTTTTGTCTCACTGGCACCTTTTCCTTGGTCTTTTGTTTGTATGTTTATCAGTCCCAGCCCCTTTGATTCAGACTACAGCCACAGCTAGTGAAGGCTGGGTAGACTCCTGCATTTCCCAGCCTGCTTCAAGATCTCTGGTCAGGCAGAGTCATACATAATGCAAGTATAAATGACAAACACTTATTTGGTAGATATTTTGGTGTACAGTAGGCATTGTTTGCTCTTTACACACCTGTTTAGACTCATATTTAGTTCTGAGATACTGTCGCTGTTACATGTTGTGTTATCTAAACTACGTCAACAGGGAAGCGGAACCGTTAAGCCTAAATTTGGCAGCTTCTTTCTTTCAATACAATACTTCTGTCTGGACACACATGTTGTAATTGACTTTTAGAACATTAACTAAGCACACAATGTTTTCATTTGATTATTACATTATGAATGTAATTCTTGATGTTGATGCCAGTTATTTAGATCATTGAGTACATTGCAAAACATTGTTACTCAAATATGTTAATAGACAACATGAGTCGTCGTTTATTTAGAATAGCGTTTTAGGAAGAGATATGAGGCTGCGTTCCATGTCGCAACAAGTTAACATTTTAAATGCCAATGGGCCTCCGTCGGAATGCCTTTCATTACATTCATCATCTCATCTCAATGATAAAATACCTGTTATTATGCAGCAAATGGAAGCATGAGGACAACCTAGTCTCTGCATGTGCTAGGTAATTTCCAAACTTTTTACCGTTTACCGTTTTTCTGTCTCCCGTGGGTAAGGTGTATGTCATTTTATATAACTTCCTTCCACTTCCATTTGTCTGGAACTAGGCTGTGGGTGAGTCAGTGAGTGTGTGACTGGGCCTGTGTGTGTGATAGGCAGAGGGACAAGGGGGATGGTCTAGTCTTATCAGATTCAGACCACTTTAGGAAGACACTTGTGGAATTCTGGACGATATATTACCACCTAAGTAGCCATAAAGGTGGATTTAGTGTCGTCCCTGGGCGTGTCTGGTAGCTGCCGGCAGGGATGGCTTAGCTCCTGAGAATGTTACAGGGGTACATTTATGAGGAAGGTGATTTCAATAATTGTGTCAACCATGCGCACACCCAATGAGAGATAAGAAATAAACCATTAAGAAACATGACAAATACAGAGTAAGTGACAAGACAGTGTATAAAGGTCTACAAAAGTTTTCAAAAGATGAATACATTAATGGTACAGCATGGATGGACATGAAGGTTTCCTTAAACATTCCTTGAATTAAAAGTATCTAAAGACTTTCGAAAAGCTTCTATAGACACACACATTTGAACATACATAAAAGCACACAAATGTGCACACATACACTCATTGTTTAGTTTGGACTATATGCTGACACTCATCCTGTCAGGGTTAGGGATTCTCTTTGATTTGGTTGGTTTACCTGCCGGCCTAGGTTGAAAGACTGTTTATTTGACACCTAATGTGTTGACAGGTGTCAGATCTTAAGGAAAGGAGGTTTCAGAAGGGGTGGGGGCAAGGTGCCTGTCATTCCTTTTGTCTGCAGGTGCTGGGGGGAGGTGGGCTGAGGAGGGTGGGGGGGGCTGGGGAGGGTGGGGGGGCTGGGGAGGGGTGGGGCAGGTGGGGATAAAGAGGATGCATTTTCTCCCCAGCCCCTAGGGTCTTCCTGTGGTGGAGTATGTTTCTAGTGCTATCCCCTGAAGGTGATAGTCTTTAAATAGAGGCTTTAACCAGCTTCAGTGATTCCCCGGTGAGCCCAATTAGGTCTTAAACGTCTCTTGTCTAACCTCTGTTTGTTTTCCTGAGTCTCTTTCTGTTGACGAGTTTGTGTTTTGTCACCTTGTGTGTATAACAATGTATTGTGGGACATGTCCATGTTTGTTGAAATTGAGAAATGTCTTGTAGTCAGGGAATGGATCTATGTGTACCACCAAACTTCATCAGGAGTTAACTGAAATTAATCTGCCAGAGCGGGTTGGAGGTGGAAAGAGCCGACAATATAATATGCAATAGTCCATTCCTATCAACTTATTTATTGCATCTAGTAAGTCAATCCTTTTTACATTCAAAAAGGATCACATTCGAATTATGTGAAATTACATCATGTAATTCGTATATTTGAAGAGGATTACAGGAATTCCCCCTGTAAAAATAATGCTGCCACTACTATTCATATATCATAGTGGAATTAAAATGTAGTATTTGGCCACTCAAATTTAAAAGACAGACATGTCTGATTGGCAGTTCCAAATCTTCCTAATGCCACTGAGATGAAAGTGTCTGTAATTAAGTAATGTTAAATGTATGTGTGCCTGTCTGTCTTGGTCTTGAATGAAGGGAATGTTGTCAGGCCATGTCTGTTTGTCACTGTAACTGGAAGTGTAACTGACATGCTCTGATATGCTCTGGGAAGCTGTGTGCAGCCGACAGTTCGCCTTTAGGCTTTGTGTGACAGGCTATCATTTCAAAATGACACACCTTCAGAATGAAAATTCCAGTCAATATCTGCATGAGCTGTGTAGAGAGGTGTGAAAACAAATACAATGTGTAACAATAGAACAGCACGGTGGAAATGGAGTACATTGTCTGATGGAGTATATGTCTTGACATGGTTTTGGACATTACTCAAGAATCAATGAGAAAGGTCACACTCCAACACTGCACCGTTGTCTGGTCTTGTGTTCAAGCCCTGGTATACATCCTGTCAGGAACACTGGAGAAAAGGTAGCGCCAACTAAATGAACTACATACAGCAGATAGCATGAAACTATCATCATGTATCTATTATATCCATGATTACACCATGCACATCACAGATACATTTTCCACAAGGGGGACCTTCTAAAAAATTGCATACAATCGGCATGCCTTGTTCAAAAGATGAAAATAATATATACATCAAATGGTGTGTTCTTCCAATGAAATAGGCTTGCTGTGGAACAAAGGCCATAGCTGATTTAAAAGTACGTTGAGCACAGCACCAAAGTGCACTCAACAGGGGACTCCATTAAGTTGGTAAAGGAAACTCTCTAGAGGCCCAGACACATGGGCTTGTACCTCCTGGACTTTCTATCCATCTAATTACCATTTCACATAGACCCATAATATCACCCCTATGTGGATGGTTCTAAGCCCCCACTGAACAAGTGGTAAAACAGCCCCCCAGCTAGTTAGCTCTGTTGTGGTGCACGGTTCAACAACACAGAACATGGAGATGGTCAGTCAGTTGATCTCCACTTGATCAGGCTTGAAGATATAGAACCACCAATCAGCTTCACGATACAGAATAATAAAATACTGTATTGTGAACTATTACAATGGGTTACCTGATCGAGTCCATATATTTTTTCTCAGTAGATTCTAACTATAACAGCATACAAATTATTTAGATGCAGTATTTCTACTCTTAACCTTAACTCTTAGAAACTGAGTAAAACCTTTGTTAGCACTGATAATGCCTAATACTTTTACAGCATAAGTAGTAGTTACCCTTTCAGTTTTAAGGAAACCCCCTATTCCTAAGTGTTTTACTGAGAAAATCCTTTTAGAAAGTGGACAATCATACTGTCTTAAGACTCAGAGATGATAACATGTTGGCCTTCTGTACCAGACAACTACTGGTAGGTGTAGTTGTTCTAGACACATCATAGCTATGGGGCTAGGATACTTAGCATTTAAAGAATAATTGATGTGTTGTTGTCAAGGACAAATTGCTCCAGGAGTAGTAGCAGCAGTAGCAAAAATCTATTTCTTACATGTTTTCACCTGTAGGACAACTATGCCAAAAATGTCATAACTCATTATGTCCTGGGGCATTCTCAGACATGGCACATATACGATTGCTGATGTGGAGTCTGATTAATGAGAAGTACACACAAGTAGCTCACATTCACCATATCATCGACACTATCTATGAGTGTATTTTGTATTTGTTAATAATTGACACAGTGCTTCCATTGACAGGCAGAGAGAGTGAAGTGTTGGCAGATTGCTGGGAAGATTAATGACAGAGTTAATACACACAATTCATTGTTCCTTAAGTACAGTTTATGTGGTAAATTAACTTTGAAAGCAGCACGCTAGATAACTGTCTTAGAAATGGCAAAGTGTCTTCAGAAATAAAATACTTTGTTCTTGGAAGTGAAAATGTAAAAAAGAAACTCTATTACTAAGTACTGAGTTGGTTCATTTCATACAGTATCTATGACAAATTAAAGTGGCCCACATAGCTCCTTACTCATCTTTTGACTGTGCTGTTACATGCTCAGCCATGGTGTGGGAGCGATGTACTGCAGATTGACAAGCACCTATAAAGTCACCTAATTATTGTTTGTCTATTGATTTATCCAAATGTTTTAGGGATACACGGTGTCATCAAACCAACTGATTTTATAGGAAAATCTACTGTAACCGTAAAATTGTACATTGTTAAATAGAAAACCAATATCAAGAATTATTAGATGATAGGCTACACATGCACTACAATGTGTTGGATAAAGGATACAACAGTATATGATCAACTAAATGTACTGGCAATCCAAAGCCATCAGACAATTGCTCAAGCTTGCAGGAGAAACAGTGTAAACTGGGTGTGAGTCTGGCCATCTGTAAATGATCTGATGCCTAAAGGAGCACATGGCTCTGGCCCTTCTGCCAGTTGTACCACAGCTAGGGCCTGGTGCTCATGGCTGAAGAGGGTTTCCTCACCCCTCTCACTCTTATTCACTCGGCACAGGATATGTTACTTCTAAACTGCAGTTCCAGTACTTAGGCTAAATGACTGAGTGAGCTGGACATGGTGTGAAACATAATAACCACAAGCATTTGCATTTATTTATTTCAACCAATGTCCTGATTTGTTGAGTGCAACACACTATGCTTATTGAAAGAGAGAACAAGAGCAAGAGAGAGAGACAGAGAGAGAGAGAGAGAGAGAGAGAGAGAGAGAGAGAGAGAGAGAGAGAGATAGATAGAGAGAGAGAAATAGAGAGAGAGAGCAGGCATAGTAATAGGGATGGTGGTGGGGTAGCTACACCTTTTTTCCTTCAAAGCTGTTTTCCCCAGGGTGCAATTTTCACCTTTCTTGTTCTAAGCAAACATGACAAAAAACACCTTCACTACCACAAATAGCAGCCAGCAATAACCTGGAAACGTGCATGCTGTTTTAATTTCTAATTTCCCACTTGGTAATTTAAGTGCTTATCTTTACTGTAATAAAATAATGGAAACTGCAATGATAAATAAGATCACTGAGGAGAATATCCCAGACATAATCAGTCATGAAGACATGGGAACAGATGTAACAATTATTTTCACCATTGTTAATGAATAGAGACCTTTTTTTGCAGAGCAATTAGAGCATTATAGACAAAGGGACTGGTACAGGGAGTCATATTCACAGGGCTAATAATGCTCGGCGGGACCTGTACAATTCAGGTGTGTTCAAAACACACCTCACCCCATTTCCTGTCTCACCCCTCAAAGAAATCTCAACAGTAGATTAGTTGAGAGCTGGGGCTAATCTGTCAAGAGTCTTGGGAGCTTTGTGATTGTATGCTACATGGATTCTTTGAGTTTTATAAGAAGATTTTTTTAACGTTTTTTTGATAACCTTAAATAATAATCATGTTTGCGTGTTTTATTTTAACAGTTAAATAATCATTAGAATAATTTGTGATCAATTAGGGTTTGCATGAACTGTCACTTTAGAAACTAGCTTCCTTTGATGAAACATTTCTCAATATTTCTTTTTTACTGAACAGTACAATAGCAAAACCTTCATCTCTGCATGTTTACAACTTAAGAACCCTTAAACCTAAGAAAACGATTTTCAGAATTTTCGATTTTAACAATGATTGCAACATGTGGTTGTATTTGGCTGGTTACTAACCTAAGATCCTTCCTCTGCCACCCCCAACGTGTCTCACTTTGTGCCGCTTTGGCTATTCTATTACATACAAGGTTCTCGTATGCTTAAAAACAAATAAAGAGCTTATCGAGGGGACATGCAACTAACTTAACTTAAAACACTTTACTTAACTAGAGTATTGTTTTGCTTCGTGGTAGTCTGATTGATATCCTCACAGAAAGTATGGCCGATGTGTATGCGGATGTGGTGGGGGCTTGTCTCATGCACACACCTTTCACCGTTCGAAAGAGGTGCTTCCAGGTGGCTGTGAAGTGCCCTGGGAACACTGTGACATCATAGTAGGGGTCTGACCCTCCGTTAGCGAGGTGCCTCACCGGGTATTGTCTTGACTTGTCAAACATCCATTGACATAGTGATCCTTTTACATCCGCTCAACGCTTCTGAGACAAGACACACACATAGAGGAGGCTGTCTGCCCCACTTTAACTTCTATACAGACAAGACTCGAGTTAAGGTGCAGGGGTAGGTGGATCTCAGAAGTCACCAATAAATCTGTCAATCACTTCACCCTTGTATCCTGTTTTGTGTTTGAACTCCTATTATATTGGTAATGCAGTCGACATACATTTTGTTACATATATCCATGTTATCCTAAACTCTTTTTAAGTATCAAGTATCAAGTGAGTGAATGATAAATAGGAAAAACGTTAATAGATAGCTGTGGAACCACATCCAAGTCATGTCACTGAACAGCCTAAAAAGTATTGCGTCTCATGCATCAACAAACTTGTCATGTTCCATACAGATACTGTCTTTTTAAAAACGTACTTTTAATCAACCTGCCGCACTAAATAGGTTTAGATCATTAACTGTCCTCTCCTGCCCCTTAGTGGAAAAAAAGGTGAACTGAAGACAATTACTATCAATTAATTATATTCATATACTGTGAGCACAAAACATAATGTGACCAATCATTAGAGGGAAGTGTTGTGTAATAATTCATTTAATGCCAGAGGCGTAGTAAAACATCTATCATAACTGAACTTTTAATTAGTTGGAAATAATAAATCTTTAGCTTACCAAAGGGCAAAATAAAATCTGTCTGCCAGTACTGAAAAGGAAACTAAAAAACTAAGTGTATTTAACATGGTAAAGAAAACAAGATATCGTGCTGTAAGATTTAATTATACTTCTCAACATCTTCAATAAACTCTTATCAAAGCAGCTTGATATTTGACTTGCATCACATCAACTAAAGACATTGACTCAAGTCCAGTATTAATTTTCTGTCAAAGTAAAATGTGGTAGGGCTGATGACACACTACATAAACACCCTTAGTCATTAAAAAGAAAATAAATGAAAACGTAAAACTGAATAAGCATGAACACATTTCCATTTAAAATCAAGAATGCAAATCTCTGTCAAACACTATTAGTTCAACATGGATTAAAAAGTGCTAGTGCATATTAATACAAAAAAATTAAATACAAAAAAACAACACCAATAACTGCTTTTGGTTTGTTGTAATTGGGCAATTTTCCTTAATAGCAAGACAAAAAAGATATTTCACAGAACAAACAAATGTACCAAGACAAACAGTAGTATACAGTTTACATGTTGTAACAGCTACAGTTGCAATGCTACCTATCCAGTTCACAATGCAGTTATTCAATCATCTACAATGTATAGTTCAGGTGCACACTGAACATTAAATCAGAATCAGAAGAAAGTGGATGTGTCCACTGCGATGAGTTAAAAGAAAGGCACAGGTAATTCAACAAAAAAAACAACATGTGCTACTGTACATGTTGACACATGTCTATGTGTAATACACCTCCAGTACTCGGAGCACTAGAGTAACTGAACAGCGTTAGTTCGTCTTGTAGAACATAATCCTAAAACTTGCATTTGAAGATAATTAATCTCTAGCGTCTACCTTGACACTTCTCCAGAGTCTGAGAAACTTAACTTATTTAATTGGCCACTGACCCAATAGTACAGCCGGTAGAAGTTGCTGAAAGAATCCACTTGTGCTGGTATTGTTCAGTATATAAACAGTAACTGATTCAATTTGAGTTCCTAGAAGCGTTGGGTTTACCTAGAACAACTAGGCTTAAATTGGATGATCTTGAAACGTTCACTGGTTATGCCAAATCCGGTATGGTAGGGTCATCTGGGTGCTAGCTCAGCCACGACGGCTGAAAGGTGGATGGAGGGGCAGGAGTCCCTGTGCTTCAGCTTAAACATGAGTTCTTCTTTATCTTGGCTAAGCCTCTGGCTGAGATGAGACTGCCTCTCTATCTCCCCCTGCTGTTGCTGCTGCTTCTTTGACAGCTGCCTGGTTAGGGAAGAACAGACCAAAAAATTTTGATAGGTCTGACAACTGATGACAAACGGTATGGGAAACATCATGTCATCAACACATCTCAGTCATTTTATGTCCATATTCACCATTCGTCACAGGGCTATCAACTGTATTTAAAAGACTTGCATAAATGTACATGGAAAGTGAAATGTGTGAGGTTTACAACTACATACTGTGGGTATATCCGAGGTACTAACATTACAACACTATGACTGCAACACTGGTTTCATAGCGAATCAAATAAATCAAGCTTATCAAGACTTCAATGGTATTTACCCCAACTAGAATAACAGAGGTTTCCATGGAGGTGATATTTTTTAACAAATGATAGTGATGTAATAAAAACATACTGTATAAGGCTTTGATAGTTGTCAACGCGAATCCTGAGGTCCTCATTTTGTTGTAGAAGATGTATAACTTGATCTTCTAATGACAGGTTTTTCTCCACCTAGAACATGTCACATCAGTGTTGAGCTCCTATCAAATGAGGATTGAAGGATGCAATACAGAAGTATCTAAACCAGTTTAAACTAGTCTTTACCAAGTCCTCCATCTGTAGCAGCTTGTTTCCCTGCTCCTGAACACACCGAGTTTTCATCTCGATCACAAACAACAGACTCTCCTGCTCTGACTCCCAGAATGCACCAGGACTGCCATGGGCCTAGAGAATGTTGTATTAATTCATAAGATAAGAATCACATTTTAATGGTGTGGAATAATTTTTTATAACATAAAAAGCCTCAAAAACAAACTATGGCCAAAACCAATTCTACATGTTGAATCTGCCAGACAGCTGGCAGATTCAATGTCCAATGTCTCCACTGTCCCACCGCCATTGTCTTTTTACCATAACAGACAAAAACAATACACACCTGAATGTTTCTTTGAAGGTCCTTCTTGAACGTTGACTCCTTTACTCTCCTTTTAATTTCATCGAAAACCTTGAGCTCTGCAGTCAACACCTCAATCTTTGCCTTTAATGGGATACATAAGTTGCCATAACAATTCTCTAAGAAATCAAAGGAAAAGAGTTGGACTGGTAACACAAATCTAGTCTTTTTGGAAACAAGATCAAAAAGATGATCCTGTAATCATAATTAAGAACTATGTAACAATGTGTACAGTAGAGTAACAGGTGTTGAAAAAGGTGTAATAGCGGTGTACAGGAATAAAACGTTTTTGTGCATCGGTAAAGTTAGGGTTGTGGTGGTCATTTGAATTTGAGTGAGTTGATGTTGTGATGACACACATTAGCAATCCTTTTTAAAAATATTTTATGCAAGTGCCGACCAACTACCACAAACGGTGTAATAACGACATATTAATTATTATTTAGAACATAAAGTAATAATACACACACACCTTCAACGCATTCGCAGTTGCTTGGTAGGTTTCAGTTAACAAAGTCTTC
Source organism: Osmerus mordax (assembly GCF_038355195.1). NCBI lineage: Eukaryota > Metazoa > Chordata > Actinopteri > Osmeriformes > Osmeridae > Osmerus > Osmerus mordax. The sequence continues at coordinate 5,016,171 of NC_090061.1, read as the reverse complement.
TCTTCACAGTGTATCCTTCTAAGTTCTGGAAAGTAAAGGGTTTGGGTTAGGAGTAATTAGCTAAACCTGGGTCAGATTCTAAGTTTACAAGGTTGGGCCTGTGGTTCTTACCCTCCACCTCCTTCTGGTGTTCCTCAGAGGCTTTCTTGCCTTTCTCGTCATGATGGATGTTCAGTTCTGTAAATGTTTCAGTCTTCACCTGGAGAAAGACAGATTAAGGAAAATAGACAGGAGATAAAGATTAAGGGCCAAATGAATGATGACAGTAAGCAGGGGAGACAGGGTCAAGATAAACTGTAAGTAAAAGGTACAAAGACATTGGGTACAACAGTCTCAGTCAGTGGCACTTTTCTGTAGAGCAAGAGCAGAGGAGGTTTATGCTGCAGAATCTTGCTCAACTTAATCCTTTCCTCTTGCATTGATGCATCACCAAGTTCTCTTGCTCAGTCTGTACTAGTGTAGCCACCCTAAAGCTGGGGCTGAGTCGCTGAAGACTTCCACGTCCCATCCCAAAGGACAGAGTGACTTCCTGCATGTACAGAACTCAGTGTGGCCACTGAGGAGACTAGGGAAGGAAACTTTGCTTAACTCCAGCTTCATGAGTGGAATGGAGCCACATATAAATCTGCACCCTGCTGCTCTCTGCTGATAAAAAAAAAAATCCTTCGGAAGACAGAATGAGGGGCTGCTTTTACTGGATAGTTTTGGGGAGCACAGGTCAGGGGCCTGGGGGCAAGGTGCATACAAAGTCTAGCTATACATAGGTTTTCTCTGGCTACATTACCTGGGCAGCATGGGCTCCACTCAAAACTAGAATTACATAACTCTGATAACTATTGTTCTGTTGGCAGCACAGGGCCATTAACATAAAATTTGGCCTTATATTAAACTAGATTTAAATTATCTTCACCTTGTCAGAAATGTTCTGGACCAACGCACAGAACTCTCCGAGGGAATATCCCTTCAGTAGCTCTGCCCTCTCCTGGTGACCACTGGCAGCCTGCACCTCTGTCAGGATCTTCAGCTGCCACTCATTACCTTCCAACTGCTTCTCCATATCCGTGCCCGACTCCTCCAAGGGAACTTTACCTAAAACACACACACACACACTTAAAACCAACACCTATAATAATCTTCTGCTAACCCCAAGTAACCTTTACAAATCATAAATCATTAGACAGAAATAGATAGAACCCCAAGGAGAAATCATTTGGGACATGACTAAGCAACATGAAACAGTACACGGGAGCAGTGAAACAGATCATCATCACCCACTTCCTATATTCAGTAAGTGCAGCTGGGGACTAACGAAGGGCAACTGAGGTGTCTGCACTAACCTCTTGTTCAAATTGAGATAGGTGTGGAGCAAAGATCCCAAACTACAATGTGTGTCCCTGTCCAGTTACTTTTTGATTTCACAATTTTTTTTTATTGTGCAAAATGATGCATTACTGTAAAAGACATTCAGACATAGAAGCCGTCAGCGAGTGAGTCATGAAAACGGGCTGTGTTGTGTGTCGCATTATGATCTCATGATGTACAACCTGTCACACAGCAGTGCTGAACAGGAAACCACTCACCACCATTTTGATGACTTTCAGCCTCCTTCAGCCCCGTCTGTCCCCGTTTTACTTTTGTCTTCTTCTGAAATGGAACGGAGAACGGACAAAGAATAAATGGGGGAAAATGACAAGTGTCATTTCATACCAACAAACAACAAGCCCTGACAAGAGAGTGAGGTGTCAATGAATTTGAGAACCTCCCAGAAGAACCACTACATCTACAGCACTACACCAGTGAGGCCTTTATCAAATTAGCCAGACAAAAGTCACTTGAGTAAAAGGTAGGCTACATGACAGCCTGCTTAGGCGTTTGAGAAAAGGCACTAAGAGTTCATCGATCATGAGAAACAATTGTTTGTTCTGATGAAACCAAGATTAGGCATGCGTGCCAAGTATCACATCTGGAGGAAACCTGGAGGAATCAGCTGGCAGGCATCCCCTTTGTTTATGTGGCAATAACTGGGACACTAGTCAGGATCGAGGACAAGGTGAACAGAACAAAGTACAGTGAGGTCTTTGATGAAAACCTGTTCCAGAGCACTTATGACCCAAGTGACGGTTAGGGAATCGGGCTAGTAATCAGAAGGTTGCCGGTTCGATTCTTGGCCGTGAAAAATGATGTTGTGTCCTTGCGCAAGGCACTTCACCCTACTTGCCTCGGGGGGAATGTCCCTGTACCTACTGTAAGTCGCTTTGGATAAGAGTGTCTGCTAAATGTAAATAACAAATCTGTGAATGTTCTCGAGTGGCCAGAGCTAGGACTTCAACCTAATCGAGATCTCGAGACCAAAAAGTTTAGGGTCTCTGCAGATCTTCTCACCTTCTCTTTTTGTAGGAGACAATGTGACTATTATCTAATGTATCTAAGCACAATCATCAAGTTGCCCACTGGTAAGAAACATCCAAATGTCAGAATAAATAAAAGTCTTATATCGTTCTTGTAATACAATGATATATACTCCATTTAGTAGTGTGCTTCCTAGCATGATGTTCTGAGCACCATTTAGCCTGTGCCAACCACAGAAGTCTTTGTTTTGTTAGTAACTGGAGCAGTAAGGGCGCTTATGAAATCTGCCTGCTGATGGGCACTTGACCCATATCGCCAATACCAGGGTGATTATTCTCCACATGACTGGAACTGAAATCCTTCTCAATTATGTAACATTTTAAGGATAATTTGGTGAGGAGAGATACGTTTCCACAAAGTGATGGATAATATTAGGGCCACTTGGAAACTACCAGACGATACAAACAGAACCTTTATGGCATTACAGTCTACTTCTCAAAAGTGGTCACAAGTTCATATTAGTGTTTGTTTAAACTGCTACACGACAGTAACATGTCCAGTAATACCAACAGACTGTTAAAACTAAAGGCCTCCCGTCAAGTCTTTTGCAATACTTAGGCCTCGTTCAGCCACGATCTGTCTAAAACCTGTATTTTTCCTTTCGCCACCGCCATATTACAACTTGTAAAAAATTCCCTAGAACATGAGGAATATAGAGAGCCTATAAACATCATCGTCCTGTTCACGTACAGACTTGTATTGTCAAGTTTAACATACAGCATATATTTTCATATCTTTCATATCTAAAATGCTCCTAAACAGAGGGGTCCTCTAGAAACATGTTGAGGAGGGTTGGAACGTTTATTTGACACCCAACCATAAATCAACCATAGACATCTTTCCACAACATTTTTTACATTTGGACGTTGCAGTGTTCTTCCCATGAACCCTCAGTGGAAAGAAAATCCCAGAGACATGGTAGAATGTACACTCCAAAAGCTAATGGATGTCTCTTTACGTCTACTACAGTGCACCGTTAGGATTTATACGGTGTGACCTTTATGATAAATATTTGTACTTAGTTCAACGTCCACAAAACATTTTCCAGAAAAGATTGTTTTTTCTTGTTGAATAAGGTAAACAAAATCTGACTCATATCCACTTGGAATTATATGACTAATATTGTAGGGACCAGCCAGTCTACACTACTTGTTTGAAGAGTGGCTGGTTAGTTGGAGGGAGTGAGGTTTTATCTGTATTGGTTGCTAAGAGAACAATGATTTATAAGCACCTTGTAAATACTTTGACCAGTTATCTATCCTGTTGCAGAACAATAAACGTATACTCCTGTCTAAGATGAAAAAGTTTAAGTCACTAGGTCAACTGCTACATTCTATGAAAATTAAGCTGAATCAATATCAATCCTTGATTGACTATTCAAAAGGGGGCATAGAAGGTGTAGGTACCATTACTGTGTACTTTACTCTTGACTAGATTTGTACTGCACCAAGAAAGGAATTTGATTAATATAGTATTTTTAAGAATGAATGTGGATGAAACAGCTTTTCACTAGATAACTATGGAATGACCCAACTTGATATGGAATGTCCCAACAGTCTTTTACACAATCCAACCAACCTTCTAAAAGTAACAGCTTTGAGTGCACCAAGTGCTCTAAAATTGAGAGACCATTTACAAAAAGTCTATCACTGCTAACTTTAATATACGCTTAAAAACAACACTTTTTGATATGGCTCTTTTAAGGTTTATAACAAAATCCTGTGAGGTGGATAGGCCAATTTAATTTAGTTTCATAGGCCATGACATATACAAAATGTCAAATAAATTGTATTCAGCAGATGAGAAACACATGACAAAGATGCTTAGTTATCAAAGACAGCATTGTTTAAAATTGATTATTCTATTTTAAAATAACGGGTTGCCGCATAAGCCTCAAGAGTAGACAACAAAAAGTAAAGATACCTTTGCAACGATTGGAAACAGATGAGCGGAAATGTGTAAACCAATCAAAACTTGTAGTAAAAATCAGTAGGCCTAAACGTGTGAAGTAGTGCAAGTTGCACTGTAACTTTAGGGAGTTTACATAACTTGAGGGAAATTACTTGCATCATTTACAAAGTTAATTTCCTACATCATCTAGCTGTATCCCGCTATCGTGAGTGACTGCCGCCCGCGATGCGATAATGGCAGCTGAGGGGAAGAAAGGTTTGCTGGCTAATTAACTTTCTTTGAAACTGCAAGACTTAATATGGTAGCCTACATGAGATTTTTTATACAGCTTGAGATCTACGTAACATTAATTTTTGCTAGTGCTAACATTGCCACGCACCTTACTGTGGTAGCAACCCATGCCTTGTCCCTCCGCGTCTGCTCCTTCAACCCTTAAAAGGTAGTTGTTTTGTCAATTTACAAACCAACTCCTCAAATTCAGAACAACTCACTCTACCAAATGGGCGGATCTTTTATAATCCAATTTCAAAGCGTGGACAGCAAGCAGATTTTTTTACTGCGTGGACTGGCGCAAGACAAAGCATGTTCAATGTGCTCGTAGACAGTTCATTGTAGATCAATGAACAGCGCCTAGTTCGCAGAATTTAGACACTTTCATAGCTGCAAAATGTTTTTTTTTTTTTTTTTTTTTTTTACCGTAATATAGGCTATAGACTACAGAGTATGCGCAGGGGGCTCGAATCACCATTCCAAAAACACATCTTAGAACATAAACTTTGTAAATCTTCACTGGTGTGACAGACTTACATAAATCAGTAACAATGACTAAATATGTACTGTTAAATGTATCAAGTTCTCTTCTGTCTATTGTTGGTACATCTGTAATATTGTTAGCGCGCCCTCTGTTGACTGGTGTTGCCAGAAAATGACACTTAGCCTATCTCAAAGAAATTTAAATCTCAGAATCTTGTTCAAGCATGTTTCATTGTGAAAAAGTTTATGGATACTAGTATATAAGCACTAATGAACATCTGAACGCATCAGTAGTCAAGGATTGATTTGGCAAGGAATAAATAATGTAAGTAAGTAAGACTTTATTTATATAGCACATTTCATACAAGAATTGTAGCTCAGGGTGCTTTACAGAAAATCAATAGAAACAATAATATGTACTCCTTGGTTGATAATTTCTCAAATGCAAATCAACAGAACACAAATGCAAACTACCCCCAGCACTGATGTTAATGTTGATAACTATATTTTAAAGGATTTAGCTAATTATGAAATTCAATGTGAATCTTCTGCCCAAAATAGACATTTTCTTTTCAAGCCAACTGTAACACCAACTTCCTTCCTCTCCACAGATGTGCCAGTCTATCTTGGGACTGCAGTATTGTTTGTAATAAGCCTTGACAGAAAGCTTTGGAATCTGATTTTGTTTGAGTCAAAACCGCTAACCTATTTATAGGGTTAGCCTCTCGTAATCAGGCATATAAATAAGCAGCAGTTGTTACAGTAAACGTGTGAGAACAGAGTAACTTTCCAAGGGGTAGCAGCTGCACTGGCTCCAGTTACCAAATTTATCTCAACACAAACTGGGCAGACTCATGACTTCTGTCTGATACTGCAGGAAAGCTAAAGGCAACACAACAAACCAATTAGTACAATATTTAATAGTACAATATGGACTGTATATCACTACATCCTCCATTATCTTGGGAACACTTAACATAAAGAAATTATCAAACATATATACACTTCTATACTACAGTTCAAACTAACCTACTAACCATTTCTGAATTCAACCCTTACCGGTTGAACATCAGCAAAGCTGCAGTTGATATATTGAGCATTAATCTGTAGGTGTATAAAAATAAACACTGTGAAAACCAGAAAATAGGCATTATATATATTAAAACTATGTCTTAATAAAAAGGCCAAAATATATTTAATTAGTCCTTGGTTTCAATCGCTGCAAGGTTTGGGTGTAAACCTTTACAAATAAGTGCTGCTGTGCGCAAGGATACAACAGTGACACAATCTTTACAGGCACAATCCATATTTAAATTGCATCCTAAAGCACCTTGGTATAAAGAAAGGGGATGAGGAGCACATCTGCTTACTTCCGATATTTAGATTTTGGATGGTATGTGTTAGTGCCAGTTTAAAAAATGGCAAACTGGCCCTTTAACATGGCCACTGAACTCTTGAAAAGGTCTGGGTCTCCTTAGCGGTCTTTCAGATAGCATTCTTTCCATTGCCTGCAACTGAAAGGGAGAGCTTAGATAAGGACACACATGACTGCATGTCCCCTTAAGATACTCCAGACTACACTGATGTTATTGAGCTATTGGTATATGGTGGACAGTAGGTAACTGTTTTGCACCTTGTGATTGGGAGTGAAAATTAGTACAAAGTTATACGCATGAGTCACAAGGCTTCCTTGGCCCGGAGAAGGAAATACAGAAAACGATTTCCCTTGACATTGCTCAAAGTAGGCAGTTGAGCAAAATTTATGAGTCCACATGAACTCACCTAACAATCATGAGACCTCTGCACTTCCATTAAACCACGTTTTACACGTCTTCAACTATTCAGCACACATACACATTTCTGTGCAGTGGCAGATGTGGTATGGGTCAGTGTTGTGGGGTATTCAATCATGTTTATTAATAAGTTTGGGCTACCTGTGGGTGTTTTCCTTCCCATACTAGCAGCCTAAGCATGTACAGTAACTTCAAATTTTTTTCACTTTTCACTCAGTTATATCACTTACAATTAGCCTTAAGCTGAATGAACTAATGATAATTTGTTGGTAAATAGATATTGCTCTTTCTGCAACTCCAAAATGTTTAACAGTTCTTACCCACTATATATCATCACCACCCATTTTACATTTAACAAGGGTACTGTATATGTAATTCTATACCATCTTGTGGCCATACAGAGAATAACAGTCAAATCAAATAATTGGAAAAAACACTATTGTTTGTTTATTCCGAAAATGTGCATCTATTGGTTTATAAAGTAGAAAGTTGTTTCAGGCACAAGAACAATGATTCAATGCATTGCGTCAACGCAACATTAGACATGAAGCCTTCTTTTCCATACAAATTAATTACAACAGCATTCCCTTTACCAAAAAGTACAGTCTGATAAGTCAATTCAACAAGCTGATTCTGGCTACATTAGACTAAGAGTAGTATAATTAAGGAGCAAACTCTAACAAAAACATCTGATGAACAATCTTGAGAGCTTCAGATAAAAAAGCATGGCACAATAAACAACTCATGAAAAAAAGCTACTTTAAAGCTACTCATCCAGTGATTTTTTACCCAGGATATAAAGTAAGTCAATAAGCAACATATACTGTTATCTTTCAATAACTTGCACAAGTAAAAAAAAAAAAGACCAAATAGACATTAGAAATGTATATTTGACATCTATACTATGTCTATTACATTGGACATGTAAGATTTAGTACAGCTCCAATTTCAGGTTCTTTGTAATTGGCTTCATGAGATAAAAAGTTCCCTTAACAGTACCGCAATGTGAATACAGTATCACCCATTGTCAAATGCAACAGTAGCATTTTCCCCACTGACACCTATTCCCAAGCAGGACCGTGCACATTGGCAATACAATTCCTAAGGAGCAGCAACTTTCTGTAATACAATAGAAGTTATTTATATTCCATTGATAAAATTGGTTATCAAGTTAATGAGTATCTTAATTCTTCACAACAAGGTCCGACTCACCTTAGACTAGTGTGACCAGTGTACAAACCACAACTGACAACAAAGTGCATTAGTAGTCCTGATTTAGTTATTTGAGTGAAGAGACAAGGCAATTTTGAGGCAACCCAACTCTTTTCCCAAGGATTCCAGAACTCCCTGTACTCTGTAGTTTCCATTAGTTAGCCAATAGGGCAGATCCATGTCAGGCAAGTAGAAGTTAGACTCTGGCAAAGAATAGGCCCCCTGAGGAACGAGGAAATAAAAAACAAAAATGGTAATCTGCAAGTCAGTAAAGAAAACTATGCAAACTATGAGTACCATAAATCTGTAAAGAGAAAATTATGTGGGCAAGAGACAGGATCTGGTGAAACAAGGAAATACACATTTCATTGGTTACTGGACACTATATACTCAAGGAAGTGGGTTTTGGACACACCGATACATACTTCCTTATTTTCTTTGTTTGTTTCCTAGTTTTTTTGTTTGTAACTTACCTTGCTGCCCTAGCATTTGGACAGCACGCACAAATAATGTGCAGAAAGGCCTTGGCTCTACAATACCTTGGCTCTCAAATACTCTATAACACATATGCTTGCCCAGTCCACTGCTGGTAAATAATTATAAATAATTGAAGACTTTGTCTTCCTCTACATACAACTTTATAGTTTTAAATATACATGACTAATGTTTACACAATAATGATTTAAACCATTTTAATATTTGTATTCCTGTGGTCTGAGAGACTTACAGCTTTGAAAGGGCAGTGGCAGGGGAGGCCATAGGTGTATAGAGGCTCTGGGCAGTCCTGTCCTGGTGGAACCGCCATGTTGAGAAGGTCACAGACGTCAGGGTAATGGCAACTGCCTATTTGTTCCAAACATGGCACCTTGACCCAGAAACCAGCCACTTCCTTCTCCAGTGTTACATTCAGCTGCGAGAGGAAAAAAACAATGGTTAAACCATCTATACTAAATACAGTATATTGTCTATGGCCCATGGGTTTGGTCAATTTTGTTGTTAGCACAAATGGGACTTTGTACTTAGAACTAAAGTTGTTGACAAGATGATACTCACTATAATGATACCTACAGTAGGAGTAAAATTATGATTGACATGATTGAAAAAAGGTTTAATGTAACTATATAAAGAGGATAGTGTTACAGTGTTGGATCCATTTCAATGGTGACTATTCGGGGTACCCTGTGTGTAGCCAAAGTGTGGGACTAATTGATACAGGTGTGGAGTATAGCGAGGTCTCTTGTTTGTTTTTTTTACCGTGAGGTGGTGTTTTCAGTGAAGAGAGACTTTGTTACAGCCTAATCAGAAAATAAATAGTGTCATAGCCGAATAAGTTTGAGGCTTTTTGATATTTTTGGAAGGTGAGAACAGATGATCAAAATAGCCTATAGGCTACTGGAAGCACACTATCTACACCGCAGTGTGTCAAGAATGAACTAAATAGAACAGCAGATCAGTTCCTGAAAAAAATGGTTTCTGTTTAAAAACTAGCACAAGTTGTACAGATCAGGTCTTTAGATTATGCAATGCTATTTACATAATTTTTTTCATGTGGCAGAGGGAGAATAGTCTCAGATAGGTTGGTCATTGGTATACCAGAGTACCTCCACCAACTTTGGTTCACTAAACTAAATTATTATATTTGACTAAGAAACCATCTTTGTGGGATGAGCCTTATGGGCAACATTAGGGTTTACAGGACACGCAACACACAAACGAAATCTAGAGAGAAAGAGGGCTTCTAATGAGGACGAAAGGGGCCAATTTTTTTCTTTATCTTTTACTGATACTTAAGCATTTCAAGTGATGTTATTGCCAGTGTGAAGTTATTTCAACAATTGTCTGTATAGCCTGTGCAAAGGGAAATAATTTAGTCAAACACTAATGCATAACAAATCAGCAAAATAAACAAGGCCATACTACAGCTTTCTATGAAAATCGACTCACAACAAGGGGCGAGGAAAGTTCCACCTCGGTGGAGCCGGACGCGCTGGCCATCAAATCTCCAGGAATAACAATAGGATCGGGCGACAGAGTTAGCGACTTCAGAACAGCTGGATCGTCTGGCTTCCCGCAATTCTTCCAGTCGAAATCCAGAATCTATCGATTGAATAGACACCGGCAGTTAATGGTGGGGCAAAGGGCTGAATAGTATGCAAATATACCATTATTAAAACGATGTCACAGCTTACCTTTGCCTTTTTTAAAAGCATTTTCTTGGTTTGCACTTTGCAGCTCCCCTGTGATATGAGAGATTCTGTGATGCAAAGCGCTATCATAAAAGCAATAGAGCGCTTCATAGCGGATAAGTCACCAAACTGTTTTATAAAAACAATGGTAAATGCGATAAGTTTACATTTATCGCACAAGACGCCGTCACAAACGCAAATGACCTGGTTTAACCTACACTTGGTGTGTAGGCATGTTTCACATTTCCGCATTTACAGATCACGTGACAAGGGGTGCGTCCCACACCAAGTTTGAAAATTCTCCACTCGCTCGCTAGCCTACGACTCAATGGCAAAGAGTAGGCTAAAGAAGTCTTCTATACTCTTTGTCAATAGCTCCAAACACATACATGAAGGCCTTTTTGCACATTATTTGTGCGTGCTGTCCGAATGCTAGGGCAGCAAGGTAAGTTACAAACACAACAACAAGGACGCGAACAAAGAAAATAAGGAAGTATGTACCGGTGTGTCCAAAACCCACTTTCTCAAGTATAACCCAATCACATGTCCAGATCACCTTGTAGCAAAAAAAAGGAGAATGAAAAGAGGAAATTGCTATAAGGATATCAATCCAATTCTGTTTACACAACCCTAAATAGTCTATCCTGGACATAGCATTTGAATTTTGAATGCATTTCGAGCATGTTCTTTTCTATACATTAGTAGGTCTGCGCTTGCCTTTTTCCATGTGACTTAGTTGCGACTACTATTTGGATGCAGAAGTATAGTCATATTAATAATAGTCTTATATTGCACATGTGACATTTGTGGGTTTTACATGTGTGGTTTTCTCATGTGAAATGTGTGGTTTTCACATGTAGGCTATCTCGAAATTGTGGATGATGCGTCAGTGAGACTTTTTGTCACTAGGTCCGCCTGCTGGTCAAAATAATGTATAGCGGCCAAAATATGAAAGAGACCCAGCTGATGTGTGTAACAACACTGAAAGTGGAGACTATCAAGTGCCACTTTGTTTGTGAAATCCTCTCACTTAACAGTTGGTGTTGGATAGTTAGCTAGCCAATTCGTTTAGAAGATACCTTGTTGTAGGCTACCGTGTTATTATTATTCTTTGACTGAGTGAGTGAGAGACAGTCCCTGCATGGTGCAAGACCCACACCTCAAAAAACCTGCACACTGCAGGTTTATAGGTTCAAATAATTTTAGTGCAGTGATAATTAACCAACTGCCCCTTTAAAGAAAGGGCTGCTCTGTGTTGTCATTTATAACCTCAACCTCATCATGCTCCCCTTTGTGTTCCTGCTGCACCATGGCTCCATGCCCACCTTCTGTTACGGTTTATTTGTAGGCAATTCTACTTACAGTATCCCTTCTCTCTCTCTCTCTCTCTCTCTCTCTCTCTCTCTCTCTCTCTCTCTCTCTCTCTCTCTCTCTCTCTCTCTCTCTCTCTCTCTCTCTCCCCCACTCTCCCTGTTTCTCTGCTTTCTCTCTCCCTCTGTCTCTCTCTGTCTCTCTCCGCCACTCTCCCTCTCCCTGTCTCTCCCTCCGCCACTCTCCCTCTCCCTGTCTCTCTCTCTCTCTCTCTCCATTTTATGTTTCCTTTCTGCCAGTCTGTGTGTTCACTCTCCATTCAAAATGTAACATCACTGTGGCCTTGTGGTCAGCAAATGCACAATCAGGAACACAAAAATCGGCCTGTGGTGTGGCAGCAGGATGTCAGACGTGCCAGAGACAAAATTCCCTTTAGCTGTGTGTATGTGTGTGTGTGTTGGTAGAGTTATGAAGAGGATAATATGGTTTTGACCAACAACAAAAAAATGCAATCTACTAATTACTTGTCCACTTGAAGTTTTTAGTGAAAGCTTTATTTTTCAGGAAAGTTGAAAGTTGATTTGAACGTTAGAATTAGTCAGCTTTCAGAATTACAGAAAAAGAGCCAAAAAGCCGAAACCAATATTATGACATCTGATTGGATCTTTGTGGTATAAGTTAAAACACTATTCAAGATTTTTTTTCATTTCACAAGTTTACTTTTCATAAATATTTCAGAAAATAAACCCACTTACTTTCCCCAAACATCTGACTTTAGTAAAAACAATGGGCATCAAAATACTGTGCTCTCAACCTTGGAGCCTTGTGTTGGCCCCAGCCCAGAAGACATGGGAGAGGGACTGGTCGGCTCACAATCTGTTCACACGGGTGTGTGTGTGTGTGTGTGCACGAGCTTGTGTGGAGGAAGGGAGACTTGGTGTGCGAAGTGGGAGGGGACTCCTTAGGGAGCATGATGTCTCTCCTGCACACCTAGCTCAGTCCTCCCGAGAAAGGTGCCTAAAGAACTGATGACACAAAGTTTGTGTGTTTTTATGGATTGTACCCTGCAACATTATGGGAATTGTGGCATGTGTTTTGGGGGGTTTCTTAAATCCCTAAAGCATAAAGGATAAGAAGAAGCTTCATTTGAGACAGAGGACTCGGGGTAGGTTTTTCTGTCATTCCTGTGCTGATGAACTAGCTTAGCTTAGAAGCTACCTTATTTTAGAAGCCTCCTCTCACTGTTGCCTACTCTGCTTTGGCTAATGGCAACTACTATCTACTAACTGACCAGCCATATTTATGATCTTGTGCGCAATTTTGCATCTTCACAATATTTGCCTTTATTTATTTTCAGGGACAAGTGTCAATGATTTTATATACTTACACACTATAGCCCTTCGGGTCATTGTGACCCACCTTTTGCACCACGACGGTGGGTCACAATGACCCAAAGGCAGCACAAGGGATAGTATAAAAACGTGTATATTGTAAACTTTTTAATTACAAATGTTATCTCATTGAACATAAATATGTCATTTACGACATTTAATCTGCAGCATGTTTTAAATCGAAGTGGCCATTCCCTCCCTAGACACGTTTGTTTTCAGTTAGATTTTCACTTAACATGATACACAAAGTATCCAATCTTAAAACAGAGATGTCCCTATTCCTAAAAACTTGTAAACTGAACATGTGTGATGGATGTCCTATCAGATAACCTCAATGAGCCCCACTCCCAAGCTAGGTGGTCCACACAATGACTACCCCTTGACCATCAGCTCGTAAATGTCAACTGAAAGATGGCCCCAGAAAACATGTTATTTTCATTTTAAGTGAGATGCTATAGCGTGGCTGTTTGATAAGGGCTGTGCATTGCCCTCCAACAACAAGGGATCTAGAACTCCACATGTCACAATTAACCCTTGTGTTCTCTTCGGGTCATTCTGACCCATCAGTCATTGTGACCCACCTTCGTATTGCGACAAATTTACCTCATACAAAAACAAAGTGAAGCATTTTCTTTTAACTGTCGGGCTGTCTCAGACCCCCACATTGGAATGGTTAAAAGAAATTTTTTTTTATTTGTTTTTGTATTGGGTAAAATGGGGTAAACACAACGATGGTTCGTTATGAACCTTTGGGTCATGTGACCCGAAGGCAACACGAGGGTTAAGAGTCCTGTCTCTGACCATTCATCACTGATACCTTCCAGTCATTTGGATAATTACATTGGAAACATATTTATCTCTGTGGGTGTTCTAGTGGACTAGAAGTACTTCCCTAACATTGAGTGTCCCCTACCCTCCTCAACTGGGATGAAACAGTCTTTGTGGTTGTCAAACAACACCCTCCTCAAAATATGAGGATTTGAGGAAAATTACCATGACATTTTGTGAGTTTTAGGAAGATAAGACAAATAAGGTGGTGCTGGAGGGTAAACATGTGACCCCAGAGCACCGAAACTCTCACTACTCCCACATAGCTGTCACATCTATCACATGTGCAGTGCTTGTCATCGTTCTCCATCTCGCTGCACTAAGTCATGGGGTCATGCATCGTATTGTTGTAGCTTAGAAATAGAAAGGATTGCTAACATTTTAGTACAGTAAGTTGGTTATAAACTGCGTCTCTAATGGAAGAACTAGGTATTTTGGCAACATATGCAAACAAGCATATTAAGCTAAATATGTAATAAATCAGCACTTTTACTCTGCTCTAGAAATACTGAATTGTTGAGGCATTGTTTGCAGGCAGTCAAGCTGAGTTTTTATGGTAAAGAATAGAATGCATTTTCTGCAGAAACTTGCACAATGTCCAGGTAGTCATTTATTTCCTGTTTGAACTGTTGCAAAGCAGGCATGTTGAATCATGGGATGTACAAATTGTGCTCTGTTAAGTCATGTTGTGGATCCTGTTTGAATAGAGGCAGTTAATTGTGTGGTAAGATTTGTTTAGATCTCCAGAAGTGTTCGAGCTCCAGATGACACTTGCACTGAATGTATCAATTCGAAGAAGCTTATTATAGCGAAATTGATAGCTGACTAATCTAGCTGGCCTTGGAAAGAGTCATTGTATGTTTATTTAACACACACAATGTACTTTAATGATATTCTGTGATTTTTTTTTTACATCTCATTAAGGTCATTTAAAATGGAAAGAAAATGAACGGAATGTAGAGCAGCTATAGCCAAGATGCCTTGTCCAAATCTTAGCTGCTTTATAAGGGCGATGTGGAAACAAGATCTGTATAGCATTGCTGAGCATGTGCCTACAGGCCATAGCAGCAACACAGGGGTTAGATTGGGGAACAAGAACACACAGGAATATCCTACTGCTCTAGGTCTTCGTAAATCACATACTGCCTGGGACGATATCCCGAACTGCCATATGTTTATAAAGGATGAACACTTCCTTTTATTTTGACTGTTGAAAACAGGTGATTTCTTGGACTGTAAAGTATAAACAGTCATACACTGAGACTATCCCTGAAATAAAATGTAAAATTGAAAGTACAGTAATGGGAACATGATGAATTAGGAGTCTGGGACGTAAACCCTTTGAGTCGGACGCAGGCTATGATCATGTGGATTTTAGGATTTAAAAGTAAGTTTAGGAAAGAGAACTATGGCACATCACTGAAAGGAGAGATCATTTGATAGTTAACTCCCCTTATAAACCCTAACACCTGACTATAGTCTATGTACTGCTATTCTAATCCTTAAAGCCTGTGTGGTTTAATGTGAATACAGTTTTTGTTAAGGTACACCCTCATGCTGTATGTCATAAACAATAGAGTAGACAACAACCAAAACATAGATGAACAAGGAATAATATTTATACCAGGATAATACATAGACACCTCAATCTGTTTTTATAATACACATCATTGAGTTTTATGATTGAATCATGTTGGCAAAATAGTCCTTTTGATAATCTGTTGTTACATATGGAGCAATAATAGTTAGGTTCATAAGCTGCTCCAAGCAGATTTTGCTCTTAAACAATGAAATGCTCCTTCTGGCAAAGACAAGTTGGAACAGGAGACAAATACCTTTAGTGCAAGTTGGGTCTCTGGTGTTGTGTCATTGTATGTCTAACATCCCAGTTGTAAAGCATACCTGTAGAACTGCAAAGAAACACAGGGAGTGGCTCTTTGCCATCTGCTTTAAGAACTGCTGTGTCAACATTTTATAGAAATGTATCTTTAATTTCTAAAATACTTACATGTTTCTATCTACTTAGGCATGTTTTAAATAATATACATTCTGCATCTCTCCACTCTCCACCTCCCCTGTCCTTATTTCTCTTTAGGGTCGGAGCATCGTTGCAGAGGCCTTGAAGATGGCTTGGCCAGACACAATTGTGCTCACGGTGGCAGCAGTACTGTTGAGCTTGGGAAAGGGGAGCTTGGGAAAGGAGAAGGATAGTTCACGGATGAGATTCACGCATCATCTCTACAACGCCTCCATTTATGAAAATTCAGCCCCACAGACGTACATCGAGAGTCACGTGAAGATGGGTATCGTCATGACAGATCCCTTTTGGGACATCAAGTTCAGCCTCGTTGCCGGTGACGATGATAATCTTTTCAAAACCGAAGAGGTCAGAGTCGGAGATTTCTGCTTCTTAAGAATAAAAACACGGAGCAGCAACTCTGCGTCGCTGAACAGGGAGGTGAAAGACAGCTACACACTCACTATAGAGGCCACAGAGAGCGTGTATGATTTCCAGTCCAGAACAAAGGTATCCATTCAAGTGCTGGATACCAATGATTTGAAGCCTCTCTTTTATCCAGCCTCTTACAATGTGACCATTAGGGAAGACTCTCCACTCAAGTCAGTTGTGGTCAGGGTCAGTGCGACAGACGCTGATGTTGGCAGCAACGCTGAGTTCTACTACTCCTTCACCAGTAGAGCACATCCATATTCCATAGATCCATTCACTGGAACCGTCAGCCTCATCAAGAGATTAAACTACAGCCGGGCTGATAGATATGATCTCACAGTTCTGGCTGAAAACCGGATCAAGAAAATCTCTGGTTTTCCGAAATTTGGGAATGTTGCTAGGGTGATAGTAAATGTGCAAAAGGTATCATCAACCACGCCTGTTGTAAAATTACTTAGCTTTCCCAACCCTTCAAAGGAGAGTGACATATTAACCATTGATGTCTGTGTAGAGACAGTTGGGAAGCCAGTGAATTCCTTAAGCATTGTTGGTGGAGATCCACAGAAATGGTTTGACATTGTTCCGTCGAATCTGCAAGGCAATGCCTTCCAACTGCTCTCAACCAAGAGAATTAACTGGTTTCAGTTTCCCTATGGATTAAATATTTCCCTTCAGGCTAAAGACAGGACTAACCCCTTGTATGTTGCTCCTGTTACAGATATCCATATCCCTTTAACACAACATCTCTCTTCACTAACATTTCTGGAAGATAGTTATCATGTATTTCTGAGTGAGTTCTCCCCACCCAAAAGCCATGTGATCAGAGTTGCTGTCCAATCAGACTCCATAAATAATGTAACATTTCAGATTAGAAATGGCCCTGATAGTTCACACTTTAAGATAAACCCCAAAACAGGAATAATCATTACAACAGAGAAGTTTGACTATGAGAAAAAGGCCCGGTATGAATTTGAAGTGACGGCCAATAATGGTGAGGCTGAGACACATGTAATTGTTGATATAATTGATGAAAACGACAACAGTCCCAAGTTTACCCAACCTTCCTATCAAGCTTCACTACCAGAACATGTGCCCATTGGTAGCAGTGTCCTAACAGTCTCAGCTATGGATGATGATAGAGACAAGAATGGTTTTGTGACATATGCCATCGTTAAGACGGGCCCCCTTCCTTTCACAATAGATCCTTTCACTGGGGTGATATCTACATCTGAGATGTTAGACTATGAGCTGATGAAGAGGTGGTACCACTTAAGAGTGTGGGCCTCCGATAGTGGCATTCCTTTCTGCCATGTTAGTGAGTGTGCTGTCACCATTACCTTGAGCAACGTGAATGATAATGCACCTCTGTTTGAGCGGGTGGGATGCAACGCCTCAGTACCCATGGACATGCCTGCTGGCAGCACCATCGCAGAGTTATCTGCTGTTGACTTAGATGAACTTCAACAGCTTCGTTTTGTTATTGAGTCTGGCAATGAACTACAACTCTTTGATATCAACTCTGTGTCTGGAGCCGTCACACTAGCCAAAGAGATTCCCCTGGACTTACTGAAAACAGAGAGGCCCTCATTCACACTAAAGGTCACTGCAACAGATGGCAAACATGAGTCTGACCCTTCTATTGTAACCGTCACTGTCACCAAAAAGGGGACAGAGGCCACCATAAACTGCCAGGAAACTGGGATTTTCAAACAGTTGACAGATAAACTCATTGAATCTCTCAAGCCAGTACTGACCGTTGAAGAGGTGGACTCCTTCTCCGATGTTCACATAATAAACCGTCACTCTCCAAAATTTGATGCAGCTATCCCAGGGTCTATTGACATCAGAGAAGACTTTCCATTGAATTCAACCATCCTTCACTTCAACGCTAGCGACAATGACACTGGCTTTAACAGTAAGCTCGTCTATGTCATTTCAAGTGGGAACGAAGATGGATGTTTCAGTATTGATACGTTCTCTGGAAATCTCAAAGTGGTATGTCCTTTAGACAGAGAAAGCAAAGAATTCTACATTTTGAACATAACCGTCTATGATTTAGGAACACCGCAGACCTCAGCATGGAAATTCATTGCAGTAAATGTATTGGATGTCAATGACAACGCACCCCTGTTTGACCAGCCTAGATATGTCCTACACATCTCTGAGAACACTGAAGTGGGTACGCGCGTTTTTCAAGCAGTTGCTAAGGATCTAGACGTTGAGGAGAACGGGAACATCCTATACTCCCTGCTGACGTCATCGGATTTGTTCAGTATCGATGAACTGACTGGGGATGTAACTGTGAATGGTCATTTAGACAGAGAAGTCTCTCCCAGATACAACATGAAAATCCAAGCCAGAGACCAGTCCAAAGCTGACCCTCAACTCTTTTCGATGACTGAACTGGTGGTGGCATTGGCTGACATCAATGACAACCCGCCCAAGTTTGTGCCTAAGCTCTACAAGATAAAGGTCCCTGAAGATATACCTGTCGGGACAGTGTTGGTGTGGGTGGAAAGTTATGACCTAGACCTGGGTAATGGAAGCCAGATCAGTTACAACCTGAAGGATAGTGAGAATGGAGCTTTTTTCCTAGATGCATCCACTGGATTTCTGACCCTCGAGAAAGAGCTGGACTTTGAAAGAAGACAGTTCTTCAATCTCACGGTCCGGGCCGTTGACTACGGACTCCCTCAGTCCCTGTCCTCCTCCTGCTATGTAGAGATTGAAGTTCTGGATGTGAACGAGAACCTCTACCCGCCATCCTTCTCCATGTTTGTGTACGAGGCCAGTGTGATGGAGGATGCAGAGGTGGGAACGTCTGTGCTGACTCTGACAGCATCAGATCGAGACCTGGGAAGGGATGGGGTGGTCAGATATCACATTCACGATGGCTCTGGACTTGGGCTCTTTGCCATCGATGAGGAGACAGGTAAATCATTGTCAAAATATTGAATAATATTGAAAGTGCTGATTAACTCTTTTAAAACGTGATTTGGAGGCATACATCTAACCATTGTATTTTTTTAATAATTCCTTTAAACAACCATTGCATTTAACTTAAATGTGTCAGCATTATATCACCTCCAAAGTTGAGCCAAAATATCTTAGATCCTCTACATAGGTGCTTCTCTCCTGTAGAGAGACAGTGGTTGTAATTGTTGTAACCGATGTCATAATAAACACAGCATAACATCAACACTGTTAAAATAATATATAGAGAATGTAAAACAGTCCTTCACTTCCTCCTGTCTGTCCACAGGGGTGGTTCGTACATCTGCGATGCTGGACCGTGAGTCTGTCCCCCATTATTGGCTGTCTGTGTATGCCCGGGACATGGGCACAGAACAGTTGGTGTCGTGGACCCATGTGTTCCTGGAGCTCCTTGACGTCAATGACAATGCCCCGGAATTTTCCCAGCCCATTTACTTCGCCTCCGTCCTGGAGAATGTGTCCAAGGACAAGTCTGTGGTGAAGGTGTCGGCCACAGACATGGATTCCTCTTCTGAAGGGAAACTCACTTTTCAGATGCTCGACCTACAGCGCACTTATTTTAACATTGACCCCAAGTCAGGTAATTTTCTCCGTCAGAGGAACCATAAACAGTTACTATCCAGATGGATTTTTTTTTTACGGGCACTATAAATTCATTTGTCACTTGAAGTATTTAACTCCCCAAACATGTTAGAGCACAGAAGAAGCACAAGGGTGTGTCACCAGGAGGGCAGGCATGAAGCTAAACTTATTTAACTGAACGTATGTTTATGAATATGCAATTACAATCATCATACCTGCCAACCATTGCCTTTTTGAGCAGGTGGGTTGTTTGTGAACTGAACTTAATTCTGCTAGAAACTGTAACACTAGAACGAAAACATTAGATCGTTATTACTGTTGCTGCATGGCTGCAGGCTATTACATGCAAATCTCACTCAAGCCCCTGTATTACTCCAACCCACACACACGCTGATCCACAAGAAACCTTTTGTGTGGTAGGGATCAAAAATAAAGATTCAGCCATGTTAATAGTTGATTTGACAAAGACAAGCTTCTACAATTAATCAAAGAGCTATCAAAGCTTTCATTTGATACCTGAATTTGTCTTTCTAATTTCAACAAATGTGTAAAACAACAATCTGAAGTTGAGCAGTCAGTTGCTCGGGGATCCTGCCTCTAGATCTGTGTTCATCATGTCTAAGCTTGAAGGATGAATCACAGAGGTGTCTGACTAACATCTCACACAAATGAGAACTCACAGTTTTTGTTCTAAGGAAAGGCATTCATTCACAGCAGGGTCAAATGTTCTGAGGCAAGATCGATGTACAAGACGTTCCGAAAGGTCCACACTGTGCCTGACAACAGAACCCCTTAGATACAATATTCACCAGCTGGGAACAAAGACAGAGAAGGACACTGAGGGAATGGGACCACTCTCAACATTTTCCCGAGACTCAGCCAGTTTACTAATGACAAAAGCACACTTTCTACTGTGTCCTATCTAAACAACATCTCCAGTAATAGGCCCAGCAGGGTATGTTTAGTGTGTTTTAAGTACTAAATTGCCCCGAGTGAGAACTTCCACTCCCAGCCACCTCCGACCCCCCACCCCAGGCACACACCCTACCCCCCACTATTCTGACCCCTCAAGCATCAAAACAAAAACTTCACTTATACCCCCACCCCCCAAACACATGCTCTCCCTCTCCTGTCCAGGCCTCCTTTACCTTCCTCCTTAGATCCTCGTATCAAACTTTTGAATCCTTGCTTTTCTATTAACTATGAACCATTCTAAAGACGTGTGACATTGAAGGTTTCAAAAATAACGTCACTTAACTATGATGTTTAAGCTGATATCAACCATGTTGATTTCAAAATGTAGTATTTTGTGTGAACAGTGTCGTTCTGCCGTAGGTAGACAATAAAGCTGTTGCTTAACGCTGTGTGTGCAGAGGCAGTTTAAGCAGCAAGCCCAGTTTTGATGCCAAGGAGGAACTGCAGGCACAGGCTTGCAGAGTGTGCATGTGGGAAAGACTCACACACTCACACACCACCTTAACCCATCATCTCTGTGTTTATTCAGGTGTGATCAGCACTGTAAAAGGATTGGACCGAGAGGACAAATCTGAACACAGTATTGAGGTAACAACTTACTTCAATCTAACAACTTTACCCACCCTGGGAATCGAACCAACAACCTTCTGATTAATAGCCCGACTCCCTAACCGCTCAGCCATCTGACCAGTTGGTCGGCTTCTTTACAGTTGGATGTATTTTTACAGTTATTTTACACAATCATACATTTACTCACAAATTCAGCCCCAAATGTTCATTCCCCTAATTTTCTTCTCAGTGTTTGAACTTTATAAGCATCTTGAAACATTTACTTGCTTCACAATATAAAAAAAGAAGAAAAAAAAGCACTGATTTAAATAGCAAAATGACTGTCTCAATCCTACAATCCTGCAAATGAACCCATCACACATCTCCCAATCCTCAGGTCATAGTGTCAGACAACGGATCTCCAGCCCTGTCCTCCACTGCCACTGTGGTCATCCAGGTGCTGGACGAGAACGACAATCGGCCCAAGTTCACCGACAAACTCTTCCATGTCAAGCACGTTGAGCAGAGAGGCCAGGATCACAAGCAGGAAGTGAGCAGGATGATCGCTCGAGATGATGACGAGGGCGTCAACGCTGAGGTCACATACTCTCTTGAAAACGATCGGGATCAGAGGTTTGAGATCCACCCCAGCACAGGTGTAGTGACATCACAGGGGGACTTCCTGTCAGGCAACTACAGTATCCTCACGGTGAGAGACTAAGGACCTGATTCTGCTGCTATATGCTAAATATATAATATATGCTAAATATGATGATACATTTGTCATCCCGAGCATATCATTTGACATCATTTGTATTCTAAGAATTGTTTTTATTTGTTATTGTGCACTGTATGTGGCTTTATGGAATATGGATAGATGATGGGTAGATATACAAATTAATTAAAGGGCAAGGTGACAGTAATGAAACTTTTCCAATCCAAAGCAACACATAAAATCTCGTAAGACCCTTCCCACACGTTGTGTCTCATCCTATCATTGTCATAACAACCTTTCAATCATGTCTAACAGAAGTTCCTTGTGGTATATTATACAGGTCCAAATGGTGTTGGAAAGCATTCTGTTTAAGATCATTATGGTGTAGTCATCCTTGTCTTCACTCTCCTCTGCCAGATAAAAGCAACAGACCACGGCAGTCCACCACGATCTTCAACAGCACGCCTTGACATCGAATGGGTCACGAGGCCGACACCCAGCTCTGAAATATTGTCTTTCAGCGAACCACACTTTACCTTTGCTGTCATGGAAACGGACTCTGTCAATCACATGGTGGGGTTCATCACAACAGAGACACAGAGATTGAGGTGGTTCCACATTATAGGTAAGGACCCCTGTGTTTGGTGTTGAGGACTATTTCAGATGGATTCCTGTAGGGAGGTATGCTTACCTGGCAGGGGGAAACAGAAACAGTGACACATTTCTTCTGAAGATGGGCCAGTTCCCAACAGGAAGAGCCCATTGTGTCTCATGGGGAAAATGGCAAGGCTTTATTTTTCAAATCCACACCGATCTTGACAAACCATGTGGACCTGCACTGGCCCATTACTATGTCAAAACAAGAAATGCTTTCCCCAAACTTTCCTCAGCGGAACTAAGGGCCCAAGCCTGCACCTTAAAAAACATCACCTTTATTTATTCATAATGTGTCTGTGCAGAACAGTTTATACAACACACTGCATTTGGGCATGTAAATTTCTTCTGCTGTTCGTCAAATCATGATTAGTCTAGTTAGATCTGTAGGCCATGGAAACTCTGACGTTCCTGACAAAAAGTTCTTACTTCCAGGGATACTTAGGAATTTATTGTCTGTAGCGGTTACAATTACAGCCAAGTGTGTGTGTTTATTTATCTTTGGATTTTGGGGGGAATTAATCTCTTACTTTGAAGTAGTAAGTTACAATGTGTATATAATTATCTTTCTGTGGGCTACATTTGTCATAGATATCCACTTGGTGTGAACATATATAAACTCCTAATTAGTCTAATTATCAGGATCATCAACTTGCTAGAAATAGTTACAGTACTATAGAAGAGGGAATTGTTACTTTAAAATGGAGCCGGTCAGCCTTCTAAAGGTAGATTTCTTAATAAACACCATCTGTGTGAGCAAGCATGGGTTTCCCCCCCTGCTGTTTCAGGCACCTGTTCAGTGTGTTGCTGCCAAATGTTTCTCTTTAAACTATTGTGTAGTGTTCTGGTACACTCCTGGTGTGTACCAGGGGGTGGGTGGGTGTACCAGGGGGTGGGTGGGTGTACCAGGGGGTGGGTGGGTGTACCAGGGGGTGGGTGGGTGTACCAGGGGGTGGGTGGGTGTACCAGGGGGTGGGGGAGGTGTACCAGGGGGTGGGGGAGGTGTACCAGGGGGTGGGGGAGGTGTACCAGGGGGTGGGGGAGGTGTACCAGGGGGTGGGGGAGGTGTACCAGGGGGTGGGTGGGTGTACCAGGGGGTGGGTGGGTGTACCAGGGGGTGGGGGAGGTGTACCAGGGGGTGGGTGGGTGTACCAGGGGGTGGGGGAGGTGTACCAGGGGGTGGGTGGGTGTACCAGGGGGTGGGGGAGGTGTACCAGGGGGTGGGGGAGGTGTACCAGGGGGTGGGTGGGTGTACCAGGGGGTGGAGGTTTGTATGGAGGGGCTCAACCTTATATTCTCGACACGCATGTGACAATTGGTTGGCCACAGTGTTTCTTGGTACACAGTGTGATTTCTGTTCATTAGAATACTGGGTGTAAACTGTAATGCCAGGATATTGTTTAGAAGAACAAGTACCATAATCCTATCCAACACAGCCAGATTGGCTGTGTTGGATAGGATTATGGTTTCGCTTTATAACTGTATCAAACAGATCATCTCAAAGGTCGAAAGTGGCTTATTCTGTTGTGCCTTTATTTGCCTCTTTGAATTTCTGTCAATATGTCCTTATACAATATATGTTTAATATTCTGTTCATTGTACGGTCTATAAAAATATATCCTAATAACCATGTGCTTTCACAATTCAGTAGATGTGCAAAGCATCAAGCAGTTGCCTTAACTGATTCTGACCATTTCCTTTCTCTTGCTATTCCTTCCTATCTCTCTCCCAGGAGGAAATGAGGAGCAGGACTTTGACATTCAGGTGAACGTGGGGACCATAGTAATTGCCAGGCGTTTGGATGCAGGAAAACTCTCTAACTATAATCTGACGATCAGCGTCACTGACGGCCACCAAACTGTCACCACACAGGTGAGGCGTCATACATCTCCTATTATACAATCTTTTTTATTTGTATGTTTTGTTTTCTTTCCAATGCCACGTACATGAATAATGTATTTGACCAAATCAATGTAAATATAATTTGTTATTAAAAGTCCTTAATCGTTGTTAATACAATTTTCGAATACAAACGCAAGAAGAAATTTATCAAATTATTGGTCATTATCTAAATCCACCCGTTCTTCACTAGGCTTACATCCGTGTCGTAGACACGAACGAGCACCGGCCCATGTTCTTGAAAAGCCTGTATGAGGTGAGAGTCCCAGAAGACACGTCTCCATGGAAGGACATCCTGCAAATCAGCGCACAGGACAAAGACTCCAACAGCAAGCTGGTCTACTCCATCCACAACAGTCTTCATCCCGACAGTATGAAGACTTTCCACCTGGACCCCAAAAGTGGAGTGCTGGTCATGACTGAGGAGCTAGACTATGAAAAACTGGCTGTGCACACACTCATTGTAATGGTAAGGTAGAAGGCCATTCAATCATCGTTTTGTACGATAATAGATCTGTAAGAGGTCTGAAGCAGTGCGTGGTCAGACAAAAGAGAAGACAATAGAATCAAGCTACTGCGACAAAACACTTAAAACTGAAGATCTGTGTATTTTCATTATTCTCCTCAGGTTCGAGACCAGGAGCTGCCAATGAAAAGGAGTGTTGTGAAGGCTGTCATTCATGTGGAGGACTGTAATGACCACTCTCCATCCTTCCTAAGCCCACAGTACAAGGGCAGCATTTCAAACTTAGCAACACCTGGGACAGAGGTGCTGCAGGTTAAGGCGTTAGACGAAGACATGGGCAGCAATGCTGAAATCAGCTACTCTATTCACTCAGGTAGGATAGCAAGGGTTAAAACGTTTTCAGTTGGTCTCTATGTAGTTATAAATGACTTTTTACATGTTTTTATTAATCTGCAGTATTCCTACAGTATTGCATCTTTGTGAGATCTTAATTTGTGTATTTTGAATTTCAGGAAATGTTGACAGCACCTTTGCAATAAATTCTGAACTTGGCAGCATCAGCTTGGCCAAACCTTTCCCCATTTTACACCCAGAACAGTACCACCTGTTGGTGAGTGCCACAGACCAGGGTTTTCCACAACACAGTGACCTTGCCTCTGTCTATGTCACTGTCAAGCTGTCCGCCTACACCCCACCTACGTTCCTCTCCAGCCAGTACTTCGCCGAGGTCAGCGAATCCAGCTGCACAGGAACGCCGGTGGTTACCGTCTCCGCCTCAAGCCCTGCTGCGCTGCATTACGGAATCAAAAATGGAGATCCTAATGGGACATTTCATATTAATGCCTACACCGGACTCGTTTCTCTCCAAAAAGAGCTCGATTTCGAGGATGATATCTTGTACGAGCTCCATGTGCAAGCCATGACAGCGGTTGGTGCCTCGTCTGAGACAGTTGTTTACATTTATGTGATAGACGAGAACGATAACGCGCCGGTTTTCCTTCAGAAAACGTATTTGGGTCAGATTAGCGAGTCAGCCAATATCAACAGTATGGTGATGGGAGAGAACAACACGCCTTTGGTCATGCAGGCGTCTGATGCAGACGCAGATTCCAACGCTCTGCTGGTCTACCAGATCCTTGAACCAGAGGCCTTGAAGGTGTTCAAGATAGATTCCAGCATGGGCACACTCTCTCTGATCGCACCAGTGGATTTTGAGGCCAAGGCTCTATATAACTTTTCTGTTCAGATACGGGACTCAGGACAACCTTCACTGTATGCAGCAGAACCGGCCAAAGTCACCGTCCTTGTCCTTAATCTCAATGACTGTGCACCCAAATTTACCGTCCCCGTATACGAGTCGTCCATCCTGTTTCCTCCTGTCAAAGAGATGGAGGTTGTACAAGTCACAGCCACAGATGCAGACTCTGTAGTCTCTTACAGCATTGCAGATGGGAATATCCAGAATGCATTTTTAATCCATCCTGACACTGGAATCATCTATGTATCTAATGTGTCAGAGTTTAAACCATTTTACCAACTGTTAGTCAGAGCCTCCGATGGGCTGTACAAAGAGACGGCCATCGTTAACATAAATGTGACCACTATACCGAGTAGCGATCTCGAATTTGAACAGAAGTTATATACAACCAATGTGACGGAGAACACAACAACTGCCAAAACCTTAGCAGTTCTGAGAGCCACAGGCAGCCATCTGAATGAGCCTTTAGTATACTCTCTTCTAAACCCCATGGGTAGATTTACTATAAGCCCTACATCAGGACTGTTTGAAAGCACAGGTGTGCCCTTCGACAGAGAGGAGCAGGCTGTGTATGATGTGATGGTGGAGGTCAGAGACATGAGACACCCCCCTCGGAGGGCATTGACTCAGGTCAAAGTTTACATCGATGACATCAACGACAATGCCCCCCAGTTTTTGAACCTGCCATACTCCATTATGATGTCGGAGGAGTCTGACCCAGGGGATGTGTGGTTTCAAGTGACGGCGACCGATAAGGATCTTGGAGAAAACGGATCTATTATGTACCTGCTGGAGGAGGACTTCAATCTGTTCAGGATAGACCCTTATGTCGGCGATGTGTCTCTATCACGACCACTTGACTTTGAGGCATTGAATAAATATGTGCTGACTGTTCTGGCTTCAGACGAGGGCTCTCCTAGTTGGACTACAACAGCAGAGCTCAGTATCCAGGTGAGAAATCGCTCCAATCCAGTGTTTCAAACGCTTCTCTACCCTCTCAAAGTCCCTGAAAACATTCCTCCCTTCACAACCATCCTACATGTACAAGCAAGAAACCCTGAGGGATATCGGCTTATCTACAATCTAGAAGAGGAGAATGCAACCAAACACTTCCATATCGATTTTAAAACCGGAGTTTTGACAGTAACAGATCTCTTGGACTACGAGAGCCAGACAATGCACACATTGACTGTCAGGGCCACTGACTCAGTGACAGGAGCTTATTCAGAGGCCTCCATTGAAATAGAGGTGGAAGACGTCAATGATAATTCCCCTACTTTCTCTAAGCCGATGTACAAAGTGGACATACTAGAGGGGCTACCCGTTGGCACATCTGTACTGCAGCTAACTGCCACAGACAGAGATTCTGGAAGAAACAAAGATTTAACCTACCAAATTCTGAAAACTGAGGGGAATGAAACTGACTTTTTTGAGATAAACACCGTGAGTGGACTCATTGTTACAAAACAAATGTTGGATCATGAAAATACCAAATATTTCCACATTAAAGTTACAGCCACTGACAATGGGACCACCCCTCGGAGCAGTGAAGCCAATGTCATCGTGAACGTAACTGATGTGAATGACAACCCACCTAACTTCAGCAAAGATTATTATCAGACTACTCTAGACGAGCTGGCTAAATGTGGCCAAATAGTCATCAAAATTCAAGCTTCAGATGCTGACAGCAGAGACAGCAACAACCTGCAGTATAAAATCCTCTCAGGGAATGAAGGCCGATACTTCAACATCAATGACACTTCCGGGATCATCTCTTTCTCTAATGTCTGCAAGAGGAATCTAGATCCCTTTTATAATCTCACCGTGGCAGTATCTGATGGTGTGTTCCAGAAAATCGCTCCTGTGACCATAGATATGATGAACACAAACAGACACAGCCCCTATTTCAAACAGAACATCTACGAAGCGGAGCTCGCAGAGAACGCGGCATCAGGAACTCGTGTGATTCGATTAGCTGCCATCGACCCTGACGACGGGCCCTACGGCAGCGTGGATTACACCATCATCAACAAACTGGCCGATGAGAAATTCTCTATTGACAGCGATGGACAGATAGTCACATCTCAGCCCCTGGATAGAGAGAATCCTTCCCAGAGAGTGATAGCCATTAAAGTCATGGCGAAAGACGGAGGGGGCAAAGTAGCCTTTTGTACCGTGAAGATTATTCTCACAGACGAAAACGACAATGCCCCGCAGTTCAAATCGTCTGAATACCAAGTGTCTATCCAGTCGTCAGTTAACAAGGGCACTCCTGTGATTCAGATCATGGCTTACGATGCCGACGACGGTAAAAACGCTGACGTCACCTACACCGTGGATGAGGCTGAGGAGGTGACTGAAGATATCATTGAAATTCATCCTTTCACTGGTGTGATCACTGTAAAAGAAAGTCCGGTGGGATTAGAAAACAAGATCTTCAAATTTAAAGTGAAGGCACGAGATGGAGGATTACCATTTTTAAACTCTACAGTCCCTGTCCAGGTTAAAGTCCTTCCGCCAGAAGTCTCTCTACCCACATTTTCGGAACCTCTCTACACCTTCTCTGCCTACGAGGACGTACCGATGGGGACTGAGATAGGCTCGGTCAAGGCTGACTCTGACATGCCTCTCATATACAGCCTGGTCAATGGCAACACTGTGGAAAGCAACAAAGACAAGGTCTTCACTCTGGACAAAGAGAGCGGCACTTTGCTGGTCCAGAAGAGCATAGACCATGAGAAGACCAAGTGGTACCAGATAGATGTTATTGCCCAGGGAAATCACAACGGAACAGATGTAGCGTCGCTTGTGTCTGTGAGCATCCAGGTGCAGGACGTGAACGACAACCAGCCAGTGTTCGAGGCTGACCCGTATCAAGCCTATCTGGCTGAAAACATGCCACCTGGAACCACCGTCATCCAGATTACCGCCAACGACCCAGACACTGACGACAACGGTCAGGTGACTTACACTCTAGAGGCCCAGCCTGACGATGTCACAGATGTGTTCACCATAGATGACAAGAGCGGCTGGATAGTGACCCTCCAGGAGATGGACTGTGAAGTGGCGAGGCTCTACAGGTTCCATGTGGTTGCTACGGACCACGGTGGGGAGGCCAAGCTTTCGTCCTCAGCTTTAGTGGAGGTGATTGTGACGGATGAAAATGACAACCCTCCACGCTTCCTCGAGGACGTGTATCACACCTCTGTCATGGAGAACCTCAGTCCCGGAGAGGTCATCGTGACCATGACGACCACTGACATGGATGTGTCACCCGAGAACAGGTTGATCCAATGTTATATAACAGGTAAATGTATTCAGAATATAATCTAAGAACATAAGAGTCATGAGGGTGCATTGACACTGTAATTGGCATTATTTCATTAAAAATATGAAAAATTATAGCACATTTAATCAAAATCTACATACATACGACATATACAGATAAATGGAACAAAAACTAAACCGTGCTCTTGAGAAATAATATATTTCTTGTTTTTTAGACGGAGACCCGTTGGGCCAGTTTTCCATTGAGGATGTTGGAGAAGATAAATGGGGGCTGATTCTAAAGGAACCTCTGGACCGTGAAGCCAAAAACAAATACTCCCTAAAGATAACGGCTACAGATGGAAGATTTCAAGGCCAGACCACAGTTGAAGTCCATGTTTTAGATATCAATGACAATAGCCCCTTGTGTGAACAGGTACAGTAAAATAAGTTGTTGTTATAAGAATGTTCAGCTATCTATTGTTTTATTGTTGGACTTCTTTGTGTAGCATTGCTTAAGACTTGAGGAACTTAATTAATATCATAAAGAAGTCCCTTTCTTTGGGCCTTGGCAGAATGTTTGAGGACACAAAAGACTGTATCTACATTTAGTCTTTTTTTGGTTACAGTCCTTGCACAGACTCCCAAAACCATTGGCATTTTTTAGGTCACTTCTGAAGGATGCTTTTTCCCCCTGAGCCCATAGGAATGTAATCCTTCACCAGGCTTTTTCTTTGTAGCGACAACGTTTACAAATAAGGCTACTGAATGTGTTTATCTTGGTTTGACCTCAGATGGCTACTGAAGTGCAATGAGAATGTCTTTGTCCCATGTAAAACGAATGTAATGTATGTGTTTTTAAATGAAAATGTTTGCGTCTTCATTTCAGCTGTTGTATACAGAGGTCGTCATGGAGAATTCTCCATCCAGTATGTTCATACTAAAGATTTCTGCCTCGGATCCAGACATTGGCACCAATGGTCAAGTATCTTACACCCTCCATGGGCCCAATGCCGACAAGTTCCATCTTAATCACAAGACAGGTAACATGCAAAATATAGTCTTAATAGCAGGGCTTCCTTGAAGACAGTGTTATTACTCTGCTTTATCTTTTCTCCTTGACATGACATCCTCTGTGTGTTCTAGGAGAGCTGTTCACCTTGGCAGTGCTTGACCGGGAGAAGGAGGGGGAGTATGATTTGGTAGCCAAAGCTACAGATGGCGGAGGACGATCCTGCCAGGCCGACATTCTGTTGATGATCCAGGATATGAACGACAATGCCCCCCTCTTCTCGTCCAGTCACTACCAAGTCACCGTGTTTGACAACACCACAGTCAGGACTCCTGTGGCCGTCATC
The DNA here is from genome assembly GCF_038355195.1 of Osmerus mordax. Taxonomy (NCBI): domain Eukaryota; kingdom Metazoa; phylum Chordata; class Actinopteri; order Osmeriformes; family Osmeridae; genus Osmerus; species Osmerus mordax. Next base: position 4,985,211 of record NC_090061.1, on the reverse strand, counting down.
TTCGCTAATGACCCTGACACTGGTATATCATTTCACATCATTCCACACCGCATCCCGTATCCCACAGATACGGCTTACCATACTACACCTCAGGACAGACCAGGGAAACATAAGAATTAATATTCTTTGCCATACATTTACTGAATTATTACAGAACCATAGCATTGATACAGTGATGTAAATTAGTACTATGTAACAGTGTAATAGTAATTACATAACAATACTCTTCTTGCAAACTCTTTTTGAAGTCTGAACACTGTTGTGTGTCTGTCTGTGTCTGTGACATCAGTGAAACCAAACTTAATGAAAGGTTAACTGAGGCTAGTCCAAACAGGATCAGCCTCTATGAAAGCACTATAGTTTCTAGGACTGACACAGAACAGCTATGTGGTAATACTGTGGGTGTGTTGGTCTTTGCTGTCACCAGGGATTGAGCTCCTTTGGCAGGCAGCGTTAGTCAGAGAACAGGACCGAGCACAACTAAACCCCTCCTGTGGATGTGCAGAAACATGTCTCGCATGCACCTTCTATCCATCTTCTTTTGATGTTCTTATTATACTCTTCTTTCTCTGTATTCCACTCCTCTTGCCTTCTGGCAAGTTTCACCACAATTATCTTAATTACTGTTTGCGGAGAACCTAAAAAATTCACTTGCACTGTTATCGGGTTTGCTGCTTGGTGTATTTCCCCCTGCAATCAATAAGATGCAAATAATTATTCTAGTAACTTCTGTATAGATGTCCATGCAGCCTGCTGACTTGAACGATTTCTTTCTTTCTTTTTGCATATATAATGCCATGGAAACGTTAACAAACACTCAGATAGAAATACAATACATTGTTCTTAGAACATTTGCCTTTCTAGCATGCATTATGTAGTGTTTTTAATGCCCTACATGGATCGGCACCCTCCTATATTTCAGACCTCCTTAGCCAGCACCCTTCCTCAAGTAACCTTAGGTCGTCCAACAAACTGCTTTTGTGTGTTCCACGGTCACGTTTGAAGTTTAAAGTAGATTGTGACTTTTCTGTTGCTGCTCCAAAGTTGTGGAACAGCCTACCTTCATATATTAGGTCCTCTACAAGTATCAATGTTTTTCCAGCTTAAGAACTTTATTTTTTCTTTAGCATTTGAGTCTGCAATTGGGTTGGAATTTTTGTTTATGTTTGTTTATATCCTATAAATATGTCTAGTTGGTTATATGTTTTGACTCTACAGAACTTTGGTCGACATAAATTGTTTTTAAATGTGCTTTATAAATAAATTTGACTAGACTTGACTCGTGAATTGAGGAGTCATTGGCTGGGCGGCCCAGTTCTAGATTTAAACTGTTTTCACCCTTGGCTGCAGGTATCAACTCTGAAGTGAAGTACTCACTCATGGATGGTGACAGGGGATACTTTTCCATAGACGAGTTTTCCGGGGTTTTACGACTTGAGAAGCCCTTTACCTCCGACACTCCCCCGACCCTTGAACTCAAAGTCAAAGCAACTGACCGTGGGCTCCCTCGACACTTGTACTCTGTTGCAACCGTGACTGTCTATGTGGTGGACCTTAGTGACTACCAGCCGGTGTTCATCAGCTCTGAATACACCGCCCAGGTCCCAGAGTCCATTCTGGTGGGAGCAGAGGTGCTGACTGTTTCAGCGCTCACCAGAGATGGGACCGGTCCGGAAGGCATCGTCTACTCCATCGCCGCTGGCAACGAGGACAGCAGGTTCACGCTGCATCCAGACACCGGTGAGTAGTTCTCATCTGGACCTATCGCGTGGTCCAAACTATAGATGACGGAGGGTGATGCTGCCAGTCCTTCGAAGATCCAGGATATGAACAACAATGATCTCCACTTCTCGTTAGGTCACTACCAACTCGTCGTGTTTGACAGCACCTTCTATTAAATTAGTACCAGATGTAAAGTGTCATTCTAAAGTTCAGTCACTAGCCACAATTTCTTATCTTGGTACAAATAAGTACATTTTGTTTCTCTTTCTCAATTCAATCTTCTGGGGGGAAACCAAGGATTAGCTATATGCCTGGAAGCAATGGGGTCATCTCAATTGTAAGCACACCACTTTCTTGAAAGTGTAGAAAGATTTACATGACACTTGTGCTTTGTAGATCCCAAAAGATATGGGGGTCAGAGAAAGTGTGACCCCCTTTTAAGCAGAGTTCAGCCCCTTTCAATCACATATTTGTTTTGATTTGTGAGACGACTAGCTTCCTGACCATGACTGATTGGTACCGCAAGCATGTGACTAACCCTATTAGCAGCTCAGGAGAACCAATATATTCCATACCTAAGCAAATTAAATAATGGTTGAATACACGTAACTGTGTATTCAACCAAGTCTTTACATTTAGCTGTATGTTAGCAAGATACTGTATCCGTACATCGCTAACCTTTTCCATATCCATATTATTTCTCATTACCTCATTCTGGATCTGAAATACTAGCCATTCTAACACCTGCCTGAGTCTGGAGGCAGTTTAAATTGTTGTGTGATTACAATGTGCCATCTATTTCAACGGTGTATGGAGAGCTGACTGGCATGTAGCCTAGAAACTTGTTTCTGGAATCGCCTGTCACCACTACAGAAATCTCCCATATCGCGGGTAAACAACAGAAACAGGGGCTGTTTGCATGAATTCACAGATAGAAAATGGACTGATTCATTTCCAGCTTTGTGACATTAAAAGTCTTTCATGTTCAAATGATTTACACTGCTGTCGGACTCAGACGGAAATGTATCACTAAGATCTTTTTAAATACTCTGTGTTTACAGGCATTCTGACGGTGAGTCAGCCACTTGACTTTGAGCGGTGTCATGAGTACTACCTGTCTGTGGAAGGTACCAGAGCCAAGTCGTCTCTGACTGACATGACTATGGTAGTCATAAACATCACAGACGTTAACGACAACGCCCCCGTCTTCGACAAGGGAGACTACAACGTCGAGATTGCTGAGGATCTTAGTCCTGGGAGCCTGGTCATGAAGGTAGTTACCCACCTCTTACACACTTATCAACCATCACCACTGAGGCAGAGATGGTGCTGTTCAGTGGGTCTAATGACAAGTTGTCCTCTCCTCCTGGCCTCCTAGGTGACTGCTGGGGACCTGGATGGGCCGTTGAACAACCTGGTCCACTACTCTGTTGCTAGTGGCGACCCACAGCAGCAGTTTAACATTGATTCACGCAGTGGGGAGATCACTGTCAGGACTGCGCTGGACAGGGAAGAGGTGAGGGGAATTTCTTCACACTACAATACCTATTAAATTCCCTACTGTATACTGTATAGGGAAGTAAAGAGCATAGTTCATGGGTCAGATGGCTGAGCAGTTAGGCGAACGGGCGAGCGAAATGACATTGTGTCCTTGGGCAAGGCACTTCACCCTACTTGCATCGGGGGGAATGTCCCTGTACTTACTGTAAGTCGTCTGCTAAATGTAAATGTTATGTAAATGTAATGTAAATGTAGTTCCTATATCCTCCTCGCTTGGAGAGGCACTGGGCCTTAGAGGCTAAGCAACTAAATAGTATATCCATAGTTAGATAAGGAGATTGCTGGCATGTTTGGACCTTACAGTATAATGCAATGTGTTTGTGTTTTCCTCTTCTTATAATATTGTATTACATCTCCTCAGAACACCCACTACTCTTTGACTGTCCAAGCAGCTGATGAGGGCAGCCCTCCACTGTCCACAGCGGTGCAGGTTACCGTGACGATATCAGACGTCAATGACAACCCTCCTGTCTTTACACAGATCAACCACAGTCTAATCATTCAGGTAGGTTATTAGAGATAGATAAACAATAGGAATTCACAGGTAAAGCCATTTTTTGTGAAGTAAGTATGATGTACGTAAATGTAGCCAATTTTACTGGCATATGTGAACAGGGAAATCAAGTAAGTCTTTGCAGTGAATAAACATGGTTGTATTAGATGATGAATGGCAGGATGTTTGTTCTCCAGGAGGGTGAAGCGCTGGGCAGCACCATCCTCCAGCTGCTGGTGACAGACAGGGACACAGCCAGGAACGGGCCGCCCTTCTCCTTCCACGTCGTGTCAGGCAACGAAGACCGCCATTTCCATGTGGACCAAGGTGGTCTGCTGTCTCTCTCCGGCCCCGTCAAGAGGAAAGTGAAGCCACAGCACCTGCTTAAAATCCAGGTGAGCCCCTTTACCACAGTGCGATGGAAACCGCGTGAGAGGTTTAAGGTCGAGAGTAAAAGTCATTTGTCTCCCATAGTTTAGTCTAGACAAGCACACGCATGCATTTTAAGTAAAACAATTACCGTAGCTGTGACGATTGCTCAGAGGCAAATGTCAAACTCCCCATAAAATACATTTACATTTACATTTAGTCATTTAGCAGACGCTCTTATCCAGAGCGACTTACAGTAAGTACAGGGACATTCCCCCGAGGCAAGTAGGGTGAAGTGCCTTGCCCAAGGACACAACGTCAGTTGGCATGACCGGGAATCAAACTGGCAACCTTCGGATTACTAGCCCGACTCCCTCACCGCTCAGCCACCTGACTCCCTAGGGGGATTCACCTCAGCTAAAGTTCCTTAAACATCAAAGAAACAATTACATTAAATTAATACCAGACAAAATCACTTTTTTGTGCTGGTACAGCACTATTTTACATCTAATGCTTTATTTTACACTTCAGGTAACAGACAGTGGTCACCCTCCCCTTTCCTCGATCTGCGTGGTGAAGATCAACGTGACAGAGGAGACCAAGTACCCCCCCTCTGTGGTTCCTCTGGAAGTATTCATTACCACTACAGGAAACATCTTCTCCAACCGTGTCGTTGGCAAACTCCACGCTTCGGACCAAGACCTCCATGACATTCTCTACTACAAGCTGGTGTCAGAGATTCCGTCCCACACATTCTCTGTGGATGCAGCGGATGGTAGGATCTGGGCAGACAGCGATCTGGAACCAGGCCTTTACTCTCTCAACGTCAGCGTGTCGGATGGGAAGTTCAGTGTGTGGACAGCTGTTAAAATCCATGTGTGGGCAGCCAATCAGAAAGCCCTGGACTCGGGGGTGACCCTGCAGCTGAGCGGGCTGTCTCCTGAGGAGTTCGTAGCGGACCACTGGAAAGGCCTGCAGAGGACCCTGAGTACAGCTCTGGGTTTAGACCGACAGGACCTGTACTTGGCCAGCCTCCAGCAGCCCAACTCACTTGTCCTTGAAGCGCTTCTCCTCTGGAGGCCACAAGGAGGCGCTGTGAAGCCACTTTCCACCTCCAGGCTGGCTGGGGTCATCTCAGACATAGAAGATACTTTGGGCCTGAGTGTTGTGAGAGTGAGTTATAATGGTTGCCTGGGGTCTGGATGTCCTCCGAAGGGCTGTAGAAATTCAGTAGTGCTGAGTGGATTGAACCACTATGCTACATCCAGGGCTGGCTTCATCACCCCCCAGCATACCTGGGAGAGTGTCTGCCCTTGCAATGGTAGGTGTGATCCACTTTGTGTGTGGTTCTAGGACCTAGACCCCGACTGTTTGACATTTAAGAGTGTCGTGATCTTAAATGAACTTTAGATCATTTTCTAATCATTCACAAAGCTTCAGTTAACTTAACATGACTTTATGAGACATTTGTACTGACTCACCTCAGACAAGGACATCACTAGGCACGTTTTCTTAACCAAACCTCCTTGTTTATATTGGAGCCACAGTACCCAGAGAGTAGTTTCATGTCTTAACAAAAGTCTCACAAACACAAATACATATTTTTGTACAGTTTTCCCTCTCTTTTAAAGAGAAGCAGATTGTCTCATCAAATAAGAAAGCCTGGGAAAACCTCAGATTTTAAAACTAATGGTGTTTACATTCCATTTAGAATCTGCTGTTGGATTTGATGGGAAGGGCTATCTAAAGTACCTCCATCAGATGGATGAGGAGAACCAGGGCTTCCATCTTTCCTTGCGCTTTAAGACTCATCAGCCACAAGGTGTCATCTGGACCACCAACAGCACCGACTGGGGAACTCTGAAGGTAACTGTTTTTTGTTCTTTTGTGATTATTTAAATCCCTTGTTATGTAGTATAGATAGTGCATACATTGACTACTCATCTACACACAATGTAAAAATATAAAAAGTAACACACATATTGTGTTTGTAAAGTTTAATACAACAATAAGACACTCTAAATCCTAATCCATCATTGTCTACTTTTAGTACACTGTCAGTGTACCGTTGTCTTATATTTTTCTCTGTATCTCTCACAGCTAACTGCTGGGGAGTTGGCATTCAGGTACAGCTGTGGAAACGTCCTCCCCAGTACCTTACATGTAAGATCTGACCCAGTATCAGATGGTCTCTGGCACCACATTCTCCTGGAGGTCAACACCACTGCCCTCAGACTGACCCTAGATCAGCACCACACGGCCTCTGTGGCGCTCTCAGAGTCCTGTCGCATGATACAGCCTCACGGGGCATTGCTGTTTGCTGGGTCCACCTCTTTTAAAGGGGCTCATCTGCATGGCTTTACCGGATGCCTGGATAGGCTGGAGTTTAATGGAGAGCCAGTCAGAACGGGCGATTTTGAGGAGTGGACTGGACCACCAAGCAGGAGGGTTTTTGGGGTGTACAACTGCTGTGGCATGATGCAGGGATGTGCCAACAGCCCTTGTCTGAATGCAGGCACATGTGATGACTCAAATGGTGGTGAGCTTTAACTTATAAAATATCTTCTTTGCGCTAATATATTTCTGTGTATCAGTCAGATATAATAGTCAGAGCAGGCCCAAGACATAAATGAACTAAGCGGCTGCTTAGGGCCCCTGTGGCCACCAGAGGGCCCCCAAGAGCACATGAAATTACAACTTCATTTAAAAAGTATATATATTATGTTAATGTTAATTATACAAACTCAGAGGGGCCACCTAAAGGCTTGGACCGGCCCTGATAATAGTAATACGCTGTAAGATAATGTATTTTCAAATGTTTATGAAATGTCATTGAGACATCAGACTGTTATATTTTCTCTTCAACTCTAAGATACCGACAATCTTTGTCACAGTAGCATAATTGGATTTATTCATCTGTGTGTGTTTACATGTGTGTGTTTACATGTGTGTGTGTTTGTTGGCTCCACAGAGCTGAGCTGTAGATGTCCGGCACAATTCTTTGGCCCCCGCTGTGAGCTGACCAACAACCCTTGTCTGACCCAACCTTGTGTTAATGGGGGTGTGTGCATTCCTCAAAATCAGGGTTTCATCTGCAAGTGTTCACTCCAAACGGCTGGAAGCAGGTATGCCTCTCTCTCTCTCTCTCTCTCTCTCTCTCTCTCTCTCTCTCTCTCTCTCTCTCTCTCTCTCTCTCTCTCTCTCTCTCTCTGTGTCTCTCTCTCTCTCAGTCACTCACTCATGCATATAAACAGTCAAAAGGAAAAAAGACAAATACATGCATCTACAATGGGGGGAAAATGCAGTGAAGTAGCAGGGCAACAGACCCATCACACCTTCTCTTTCCATCCTCTCACCCTTCAGGTGTCAGGACTCGGTAGATGCCTGTTCTTCCAATCCATGCCCTGGAGGCTACGACTGTAAGATCTCGGGTGGCTCTATCTACTGTGACCCTCTGCATCAGGTTTCCCCTATCCTGGGCAGCGTGGAGATCATGATCATCGAGATCTCTGCTAGCCTGCTGGGGGTGCTCCTGCTGGTTGGGGCCTTTGTCTGCATACGCAAACGTTACGTACAGAAAAAGAAGAAGAAGCCTGTGTGCGTCCAGGACTCTAACGGGTAGGGGGATGATCATCCTATTGTTTATTTTAAGGATATATGGTAATTATGTCTGGTGTACCTCAAACATATGATGTAACAATACGACCGTCAAACCTAGAAGTTCATCCAACACTCCAAAAGCTTGTAATGGTAAACATGTAATGTCATTATTTTAACACTCCCGTTGGTAGAAATGTAACCGCAATGTACTCCTTTGTTACTTCATAGGTATTTTCCATCAAATGTGGCAAAGAGCATCATGGTCGACAACCAGGAAGGCCATTTAGAGATGTGCACCCTGATGGGTTCCAGGACCGACCTGGGCAACAGTCCCTTCCGCTCCCTCAGGCCCCGCAGTCAGGTGATGGACCTGGGCTCTCAGGATGGGGTCTACAGTCCCAAGACACAGGGGCCTGTGGTGTGCAGCGTGGCTCCTCACTTCCCCGCTCGCCCACCTTCCAACTCCGACAACGAGTCTGTTATGAAACACAACTGGAACGCTGACTATGAAGGTATGCTTTCCTGTCGAGCTCAAAATCAAACAAATGTCCCGTCTCAAGCTGTTTTTCACTGTGTGTGTGAATATACACTAAATCAGTGTACCGTATTGGATTGATGAGCGGTACAACTCGAGCACAAGCAAATGAGCGTGAATTAACTGGAAATGTTGTTTAATTTTCTTTTCAAATTGTAATTTTTTTGTTTTCTACATCTTCACTTGATCAAAACTTCTCTTGAGTTTGAAGCCAGTATATTGTACCAGTGTAGTTAGTTGGAAAAATAATCAGGATATTTTAAAATGGAAAGTTAATAAGACTACAGTGCAATAAACTGAAATGTATGTCCCTGTACAGTATCTGCACCATATGTAACAGCCAACCAGTTTGCAAGTGACACTAAATAATCAAAAACTTTTTTTTTTTTTTTTTTCTTGCAGTATATCCAGCTGATCCAGACTACTATGGCCGGCCGACAGCACAGGATTTCCCTCAGTTTGACATCGTGGAGGATTCCTACCCTCCAGTGAACACCATAGACTCACGTAGGAACTCTCGTTTTGGGGGATTTCCGTTTCCTCTTGACCGTTGTGATCGTCGCGCTCCCTTGCCTCCCTGTTACAGCAATCAGAACCTGGATGATTTCCTTGGGCCCGATGGCCTGCCCCTCCCTAGCTCCCAGTGCCCTAACGAGTACACAGCCATCAGTTACTACCCTACGCAGCATGCACGCAGCATGGATAATGTTTCCAGTGGTTACCGGAGACTCAGTATGCGACTGAGCATTGCCCAGCCTTCCTATGATGACGGCACTAACCCCACACCTGCACAGACAAGACCAGCAACACTGAACCCTCACAGCTTCAATAGTTCGGACATGGTTGAGAGTGACTATGGGAGCTGTGAAGAGGTCATGTTCTAGAGATTAGACTGAATAAAGGACATTTGCACAGCCAACAGTTAAGAGCCTGTCATATATCTTTAATGAGGGAATAATTAACAGGCTTAAAAGGATGTGTTATATTATACATCAATCTTTTACATGTGTCCATGATGACCTTCATAAAAATGTCCATCTAAAACTAGTTCTCAAAGCGTTTTAGAGATTGGCAGTTACATTCAAGATTTAGTTTTATTAAAGATGTCCTAAGAATGGATCAGTGGAGTTATCCTGTCTATAGTATTGTATAATTCAGTTGTTTTAATGTTACAGGATAATATATATGAAAATGAAGGGAGCTAGATCATGTTGTTAAGAAGAATGCCATAAGTCAATGAATGTATAGAAAATGTATTCTCGATGAAGCCAATTAGGTTTATCTTTGTACAGTATATTAGATTTATAAGTGATGTTGTCAATGCTGTAATTAATAGTGTGTGAATATCTTTCATTTGAAAGAAGTTGTTTCGTAAAGGTACTCAATGGTATGTAATGTGTGTGCTGCTGCTTGTATGATTGTGCGCAATTTTTTTTAATCTTTAAATGTTTTGTGCTGGCTCACAGTTTCTTCCTTGTGAGAGTTCCTGTGTTGTAAGTGTGTATGACATCATTTTAGTCATTTTAGCAGACGCTCTTATCCAGAGCGACTTACAGTAAGTACAGGGACATTCCCCCCGAGGCAAGTAGGGTGAAGTGCCTTGCCCAAGGACACAACGTCAGTTTCCATGACCGGGAATCGAACTGGCAACCTTCGGATTACCAGCCCGACTCCACTACATCATATAGTTCACGTGAATTTCAGATGTATTTTTGTAATGTCAGTAAATACCCATATTGTGGTTGTCTTTGTGAGAATGTTATACAGTTGTTTAATATCTTATATTAGTAACCAACTGTGTAAAAAGTTTATTTTTAGCCACTTGAGGAATGGGCCGCAATACCCCTCCATCAATTGAGGAATTTACCAGAACAATTTCATCTAGCTCACACTATTCAGTAGAAAATTCTGAAATACATTTCCATAGTAGATGTTTGTCCATGAGTATTTTATTTGGCTGGATTGGCAATTACGTAAACATACAACACGTTTACAATACATACAATGTTACAGTATAGAAAACATACAATGTTGCACAAGTTTATACGTTTTAATAACAAGATTGTTTTTCATTCATATTTAAATTGTAACTTAAGGTGAATCAGATTTGAAGATTCACTGCATCACGGTCATCACTGACCCATTTCATCTATAGACTAATTGTTAGTGAACAATAATGGTGGCTAGTGCCAACAGCTATTTGCCCCCACATGGTCCACAATTGAAACATGAAACAAACACAACCTAAAACCCTTTTGTGTGAAAAAAGGGACATCTACTGTAAGACACACAATCTTTGTTGTAAAATGTAATTCTGTGTCTGTGACAGAAAGTGTGTGACTGGTAACTATACCCATGTTCCCCTTTCTGTCCTCAGACTTTCTTTATAGTTAAACCTCAACAACCTACCACCATTTTGTGAAATACAGCAGCCATCAGCAACATAATGGATCTGGTTGTTTTGACTACTGTAAATGTATGCATTTCTGAACTTAAAAAGAGAAAATAAATATTTACTGTTCAAGTGTAATTACAGTCCCTTGATGTACAGTGTTTGGTATACATTCTATAGATGTAGCAAAGACCAATGCAATTTAAATTCAAATTTACAGAGTACAGGATATATTCCATATCCTATTGGCTACTCATAATAATAAAAAATAAAGCAATCAGGCACGTGACACAGAATAAGGCCATCACACGGCATGTTTTCTTCCCCTTTTGCAACGGTTGCAAAAAAAGTCTCTGAAAACGCTGTGCCATCGGTACCTTCTTCCTAAAGTGCGGTGCGCTCGAAACTCTGACCAGCACACGTGTCTATGGCAACGATAATGTGCAATGCAACGCTTAAAAGAAGTTTCCTGCAATGCTGCAATACACAGTAAATCAATTATAAAGTACCACTAGGACGATCACCTACAAACAAACATTGCTTACAACAGCATGTAATCAATCACTGTTTGGAACAGCTAAAGAGTAATCCCTAGAGAATCCAATACATCTTAGTAAAGGTATCAATGGATCATTGGATCTGAAAGATAGTTGTGTTTCCCACGACGTTGAATGATCTGTTCGACAGATACGTAGGTCCCTGCGACAAAGCCCACCAGACCTAACATGCTGATGACGAGGTTCTTCAGTTTCGACCATTGTGACAGGCCTTCGTTGTGGAATGTTAGGACCTGAAGGATGGGAGGGAAGATGAGAGCCAGGAAACTGCTGCTCACTGAGCCCACCAATGAGATGACGAGGTCCAGCTCAGGGATCAGAATGGCCAAGAGACCTAAAATGGGAGTGGGTAGGACAGAGATATGAAAGACATCCTTTTCTAAGCTGTGGTCAATACTAGGACATGCCTCAACCTTAAAATCTATTGAGTGAAAAAGCTTGGTGGATGGGTGTAGAATCTCATGGTCAATAATGCAATTGTTGTTTTTGTCTAACAACTCCTTATTCAAAGATGGAAAGTGGACCGAGACCCTACCAGCTGTGGGTGACCATAATGTTTTTATAAAGGGTTTATGCAGAGAAGGTGGTTCAGTTGGTAAATGTTTTGGTCCACAATAACTTTCTCTCTAAAATAGCACTAACAAGCTTACCAATACGAGCAACAGACTGTATCCAATCCAATCAGAGAACACACTGAATACAAGAGGTACAAAAGTAGAGCTTACAGGTAAATATAACGAGAGCGGTGCGTATGAATAAGTCGACGGGCAGATTCCATCTCTCTGTGACTCGAGCCACTGCCAGAGGAATAAGGATTTCTGCAGGAACATAGAACTGCAGCGCGAAGGTGATGAAGATGCCAAAACAATAGAGTAGCTTCACAATCTGGTACATCCTGCAAGATCATCAAAATAAAACATAACCCCATTAGGAAAAGCGAAGGGTAACATATCTTTTCACAATTGTCAATACAGGACACATGGTGTGTATAAGTAATCCTCACCAACAGTTGGGTAGGTTAAGAGTGATGCTGCCCCCTATCCCCTCTCCAAAACAGATGAAGCCGACAGTGCCTAAAGAGATGTAGAAGGTGGTGACCATTGCCATTCCTATGTAGAGAACCTTGTTGAAACTCTGGGGATTCTGCATCTTGTTCTCTAAAGGAAGCACCTGGGGATTTCAACAACACAATGTCAGGACAATTTCATAGGTTTCCTAAATTGTACTCAATTACAAACAGGTGAAAGAAAAGTAATTTATTCAAAAATGTTGATTGAAAGGAATTAAATATGGACAAAATGTTAACTTGGACAGGTGTCTGAAAATAACATATTTAAATTGCACAATAATTGAACTGGTTGCCCTACTTTAATGTAATGAAGGACAGGGAGGCGATATTGTTCATGTGTTTCTGTGCAAGTGTGAAATTACCACTCCAATCCCTTCAAAAGCGAATATGGCCGTTCCAAAGAAAAGCGGATAGTCGTTGGCTTTCCCCACTAAGGGCAGATTGATTGGGTATTTGATATTCTAGAAAAGTAAAACAAACACATTTAAATAAATACATACCTAAATGAAAAGCAGACAACAGAACAACACCATAGTGAAATTCATAGGAAGGAAACTTGGTTTTGTGCAAAGAAGTTTTTTTTAGGCCACAAATCAAAAGTAGCATTTTTCTTCTCAGCGCAATGAATGTTTTGTAGTATATAGGGTTACTTTGTATTTTACCGCACCATCTGGAACCACCGATTGTGACAAATATACCAAAGCATTATCAAGTCTAATGTCAGTCAGAAACAAAAGGTTGTTGTGGCTGTGTGCATTTCTGCGTGGGCGCACGTGTCTGCATCCCTACCGTGAAGGAGTAGAAGTAGATGAACACCAAGCTGGCACACATGGTCACGTTGGCTATGAAGGAAAATGGGGCCAAGTACGTGAGATTACGGACGAAAACCAGCAAGATGAAAGCAGGCAGGAAGCAGAGCATGTAGAGACGAGAATCGAAGCTAGGAACAATCACTGCTGTCTGGTTGGTATTGCAGTTCATGGTTGTCCCATTAGCAGCCTCTACAACCTGGGAGAAATAATAGTTCAGACACACTTGCCATTGAGTGGTGTTCTTTGGGACTATAGATAAGTGCACAGAGATGTGGAACATCAGAGGAATCTTGTAACAATCATAACAATTGGGGATTGTGTTATATTTTGTAAGGAGATCTCAACTGACTCTCTTTTACAGAGAAGTTGATGTGGGAGAGGGTGAATGTGTGTTCTCCGTCGGTCACCTGCTTCACATTGTCACTGAGGAAGACAAAGTAAACACAGCAGAATCCAAGCTGAGTTATGATAAGGAACAGGTTCACTAGCCGCCTAGAAGAGAGGACAGTCAAAAATGTCACATGTCACAAATAGCCATTGCATTACCAAGTGAGGTCTGCAATATATATGATATGACTAAAGATCAGGTCACGTTGTTGTTCTATGGGCTGTTTACCTGCCCCATAAAGAGTGTCTTCTTAACCAGGAGACATTTTCCATCCCATACTCCACAGCGTCTCCATAGTTCAAGAACGGTTTGTTCATCCTGCAATGACAACAAATATCCTATAATAACCATAATATCATCATGCTGGTTGTCTTGTAAATGTGGTAGTATTGTACCTCTGTAAATTGTTTTATTGTATTACTATCCCAGTGCCAATGTTTCTGGTGTCTCAATTGTAGATCATTAACTGTATATTGTTGCAGAAGCATGTCAGCGTTTTAATTACATATTATGTTCAAACTTAGATAAGAGACAATCGGGAACAATTATAAAAGCAAAAGGGAAAGAACTTTTACCATCTGACCCAAATCCAAAATAGTTTCAATGCATTTGAAGTCCAGGCTTGAACACAGAGGTTCTGCAGTGATCCTCATATTACAGGCACGCATGCAACATCTACTACAATCTTATCGATAACAATGTGTGGAACACAACACATTGCATTTCAACACAGCTCAAGATACTCACTTGGAACTGAGATGATGGGAACATCTGACTAGCAGGTTCATACAGTGGACTGCAATAATGCCCATAACAAAAAGGCTCAACGGGCCCAACTGTGAAGGAAAAATGGCTGTAGTGGTCATTTCAGAGCATGTCTAGCTTCACGTCTACAATAACAGCATCAGGGGCTTTCTTGATTACGCAACCCACATATGTCAAAACAAAAAAATGCAGAGGTCTAAATATTTCTTTTTGTAAATGTGTAAATAATTTTTTGGTGAATTTGTTCTTATAATAGGTATAGCTTTGTATTAATTGTGTACACACACACAAACAACTTCAAGCACAAATTGATGACAAGGTTAGTAAAAATGAAAACTCCACCGTGCGCACAACACTACTTCCGACCCTGCCTCTCAACTATCAAATAACCTGCTGCATCGACACTGTGAAACAGTGCGTAGTCCATGCAAAACACACGAGGAGACAAGAAAATGATCCAAGCTGCCATGTTTGCATTTTCTGTCGTTGAGATGCGTAATCAAGAAAAACAGCCATCTTCTAAAACGACAGTATGCTTACCACAAGCCCTGCGTTCTTCACAGCCAACGGCAAACCAAGCAACCCTGTTCCAATGTTTCCTTTCAGTAAGTGGATCAGAGTTTGGAAGAACCTGCAATGCAAATATTCTATTACAAGAAACTCCCTGCACAACCTCATACACCATTTCACATGGAATAACATCCGAATGTATAACCATATCACAATCACTGCAACAAGGATCATCCTTACGAAGTCCCTGACTCTCCTCCTATCCGTTGGTACTGGTTTTGAGCACTTGCTGGACTATGAGCAGCAGGAGCGGGACACAGAGCAGCATCCTCTGATGGGCTGTTTGCTATGTTGGGTAAAACTGGGCCTGAAATTAAAAATAAATTTACCATGCGTTGGAAAGAATTCAGACACATTAATCTAGAATGGATATTTTTTCCCCTCATCAACCTACAGATTATGGGGTATTGACCCCCTGTCATTTGAGATGTCAGGCTGTAACAAATGTTCTTTAAGCAGGAAGAAAATCATATACCAAATTGTGTACACCATGAGTGATTAGTTAAATATCTAGTTCTAGTCATCCTATGTAATGCTGAATTGTGGTCCTCTTCATTCCTAACTACATGATATTGACATATTATGTCAAGGTAACACAATTAGTATACCCTCTTCTTGGTAATTAGGATTAGACGTCATTGTTGGGTCTCGGGTTGGATTTCGCCTCTCTTCCAACCTCTGAAAAGTACAAAGACAAGTAGGACTTAATGGAGGAAGCATTTCCCACATCTACACAAAATATGTATGGCTTATTTAGCACTGATGTTAGAGCAAATTACATTTGCACCTGTGCCGCACTTGTTGTGAAGGATAGTAAACTACTAAATATATCAAGAGTGAACGCGTCATTGAATACAACATAATGTATGTGTTAATTTATAACTTTTCTTGACTAAGAGGTAGCTGGAACACTTCCCAAATGATTTCCCCACACCAGCATTGCAGGGACAGGCACTTTGTGGGGAAGGGTTTTAAACAGAGTTTATGAACAAAGATAGGCTAGCACACGGAAATGTTAGCCTACTGAATGCATGACATTTTGTCTGTGTCTATGAATGTATCACTGAAAGGCATTGTGTCGTTGTAAAAGAACGTACCTATTAGCCTACGGAAAACAGCAAGGGACTGAGCTAGCTAGGTTTACTGTACACAGTATAGGCTAACTTACAGATAGCTTGGGAGGGAGATACTAGTAGCAAGTGCGCTAACAATGCAAGCACCAACCCCTGACAAGACAAAAAATAAAGACTCACTGCATGACTACTCTGGCAACAACACATCTCTTGCTAATTAATTCAACGAGCAAGCTAACTTAGCTTGTTTTTGAGACCTCAGGCTCAAGCAAGGCGACTTACCTTAAAAAAAGATGCAGGATATTGCTTTTGTTATCATGCGTTTTAGAATATACTTACTATATTTTCACGATATGACTAGTGCTATATTTCGAAAATCGTAATTTTCTCGAAGCAAGGATGGTCACTTTGAGTTTGTCATTTTGCTGTGATAGACCAGTGCATTTATGATGGCACAGAGCGCTTGATCATGTGATCTGAGGATGGTGCCTGTCAGGTCAGCTGATTCAACATCTCGGAACTCGCAGGTGGCGCGCCTTAGTCGGTCTGAAGGTAGCAAAGTGCTGCATTTGACAAACATGTCAACAACAAAGTTATTTTATCGGCTTGTGAAATTTTTTGCTTCACTACGGCTCAATCAGTGTGTAAAGGTCAATTCCTATTTCACACAATGAAAAAAATACACATATTACACATTGCCATGTCCAGGGTTCACGTCTTCTAGGGTCAAGCAGATAAGCACCCTGGTAACTTTCCAGCAAAGAAATCTATAATATATAAGGGGGCAGTAGGTCCAATTTGGTCTACACCTTTGACGACGCAAGATGACAAAATCTGTGAAAACAGAGCAATCATTAAATCATCATTAAAATGAACTGACTTTTTTTATTGGAGCAGAAAAAATACTTTTTGAATTAGAATGGTGAAATACTGATCCCAAAAATGTTAACCCCAAAAATTGGAGCCACCTTTTTTTCATTAATACACAAAATACATTTCTCATTCGAATGGTGAAATTCAGATCCCAAAAATTTGAAACAAAAAAAGTCTGAAGTCTCAGTGCGAATGCATGAGACTTGGGAGCCCTGATATAAATGATCTTCTTTGGTCGGTTGATTGGTTGGTTTCTCTTAATTTGGTGTTAGTCGTCGGCCGCACACTCCCCTACAGTAGGTGGCAGTCTGCAATAACCTTCATAGAAGAAGAAAAATAAACTGGACTCGAATTCCGCAGCTTTTCCTACGTAGCTCTAACATCCTAGCTGACCGTTTGCAAGACGGAGCCAAAGCTGGTTTATTGATTCTTATTGCTCTGTAAATCTGTCACACCACGAAAAGATGACTACCGTAAGCTCTTGGTTTACCTGTGAACTCCCTTTTAGTTTTACTAGTTCTAGCCACTTTGAAACCTGGAGCAAAACGAGCTGGGAAAGCTATTACAATAAGCCGGTCTAGTAGAACTAGTAGTTCGGTACATTAGCTAGGCTAGTAGCTACTGTACTGTCTAGCTAGCACTGTAAAATGGGTAGGATATTAGTAGTTGGTTCGTTATTGTACGCTAGTTAAATGTTCATCTTGTCTTGAGCAAGCTTGTCAATACTACTACAATAGCATGGACCTACTTCAAAAAAAATTCTGATGTGGCAAATACTATCATCTGCAGCCAGTGACATTAGCTAACTCAGCTACAGTACTAGAAAGATAACTAGCAATGTGTACTCGTACTATGCGGAAGCAAGTTACTGTTGTTCTTGTGTTTAATTATTTACACAGAGACACGAGTTTAAAGTGGAGATGACATGTGAAGGCTGCTCGGGAGCTGTCACCAGAGTCCTCAATAAACTTGGTGGTGAGTTTGTAGAGCTGTGTTATTTCTCTTTAAATGATTTAAGAAACATTCTTTAAAATATCTAATATATATATGTATATATCTAGACTCAAGTCACCTTGCTGTGGTGAGCTGTGTTTGCAACTTTGTGAAGTGACTTTTATATCACTTGTTGGGCCAAGATGTCAAATTTGACATTGACCTACCCAAGCGCCTGGTCTGGATCGAGTCGGACAAGGATGTCGATGTTCTTCTTGAAACGCTGAAGAAAACTGGAAAAGGTGTCACGTACAATGGCCCCAAATAAGGATGCCTGACTAGCTCTTTATAAACAGGTGATATGTTTGAGATTACAATCTGTACGTACATGATCTGTTGTATTCAATTTAGCAGACAAAAGTCAGTGCATAACATTCAATGTTATGTATGGTCTGTTCGGTGTGTGGCAGGTGCTTGTTGCTGATGATGCAAAGTGAAGAATCATCAACAGTCATGAAAAGCCCTTTGAATTTGTGGAAGAAACAGGAAAATTGGGGAGAAGTTGCCCTTTATATGCTGAACTTGATCTCCCATTTGCCTCATCCTCTAGTTAGATATAGCATGTGGTGTTGGTGTGTCCCAATATTCTTAAGATGCCAATTCTGAGCGGTCAACAGTATTTTCTTTTTTGCCAAGTTCATTTAGATCAATACCACCAGAAGAAATCACAAGTGCTAAGTTGCTCAGTTGAATGGGCACTGTCACTAACCGATTTGTCACCCGTAAAGTAATGGCGGATCCTTTGTAAACACTTCCTCTTCTGGTGTGTAGTGATAAATGTTCAAAATGTTTGTATTCATTTGATATCATATGTGCAATGAGCTTACACTAAACATGTTATTTACTAACCGTACAAGTAAAATAGAAAATGAGAATAGTCACATTACTCTTACTGTCCACATGGATAAATGAGCCAATATAACGCTCATATTTTACTAATGGATTTATTTTTTTACAAGTCATTACACTTATCTACAGTTGCGTTGATACCACATACACCATTTTATTCAAAATGTTGTCCTCAATTCTTGGCTAGCTCATACAAATACACTAGAATTGAATGGTCCACAAATGTTGCGAGCACAAAAGCTAACATTCCAACGGCATGTCTTTGTGGTATTAATACAGAGTTACAGAAATGATCAAAATGGGATTCAAGCAAATGGCGCTCAAAAAAGAACCTTATATTCTCATGAATGCCATTGTGCGGTCATAAATCTATATTAAACAAGTACATGATAATAACATGGAATGAAAATGAATCCTAGACCAGATCTCATGGGCAACTTCACCACAGACCCATAGCTGTCACATTTTATGGGATCACTGGATTTAGTTTCTGGTATTGAGTGTTTCAACATGAAACACTCAATACCATTGCGATAGCAGAATCATTGGGAGGTATTGCTTTGCCTTAACTTAAATACCTTCTATTATTTACACTTTGTTGGGTAGTATAAAAAATAATAATAATGCATATCTAGATGATGTCTACAGATCTGTCACATGTATGTAAATTAAAAGATTTCCACTACACCTTTGTCCTTTTCGGTTTCTTTTTTAATATAATTTAATAAGTTGTTTTGCGGAATGTACTTTTGTAGACATTGCTCATCATTGTATTAAATACACAATTACAATTCCACCACTTGGTGGTGGTATATCATCTTATTTTGATTTGACACAACACTTTGCAGATCTTTGACATAATGGACAAGGATACCCATTAAAATTTGTCATCAAGTATGGAAACAAGACAATTGCAGAGTATATTACAAGTAGTTTTCTTTTGCGAACATAATTTACAGTTCTTGGATTGTTTTTGTTTATTTGTAAACAATTGTATGAAGTGCACAGCTTCTCATTTTCACACTTGCTAGTCTGTTCCTTCTGTGTTCTATAAACCATTGTCATATAGTGCTTTCAATGTTGGGAAATCCTTGTGTGGCCATGTATTCAACATTGAATTGAATGGTTAATGTTTTCCACTTGGGCTGTATGATTATTGGTTTGGTGTAGTTGGGCCACAAGGTTTTGTGATATATTGGTATAGACAATGTCAAACACGGTCTATTTACTTTTGTGATTCTTGCAAACATTGTCCAGAAAGTGTATTGCAAATATACACAGTGGATATCCTATATAGACAGTGAAATCAGAGTCTGTATTGTTACTTCTTGAAGGGGACAGTTAAATCTTTACTCCCAATTCTTTCTTGGAAATGAATTTGCAATGTTTTTTCAAGCACTGAGACCGTGCCACGTCTACAGGCTGCGACAGTAAGTTTAATTACACCTCTTCCATGGCCTTGCATTGAATTTAGTCTGGTTGATCCTGCAGCCAGAATGGAAAATGCCACGTTGCATGGCAGCTATTTTCCTCTAGTTGTCTCATCCAGATGTTTTTTTTACACACTGGGATTGCTGCTCTGTAGGGAACAGACAGTAATAATCTACCACTGATCATTCCATGTTGTGCATCTATGCCCACCTCTAAGTATTTACAGAATCTAATCATGAACAAGCTTAAAGCAGGTGTTTAGGGCTTCAAGTTTCACTAATCACAGAACCTGAACTAAATATTCAGTGTTTTCACTATCAATATGTTCATTCTCCTGAGACAGAGCCCATGGGATATCTTTGGAGTAAGTAGAAGGTTGTTTGTGAAATATATTGACACCATTGTAAAAACAGATATGTAATGAAACTGACCTGATTATTGTCTATTCCTAATCACCATGATCATCAGTCAAGTTAAATGTAAATGAAGAAATACATTGATGCAACACATTTCTGCTTAAACCTCTGAGGGACAAACTCTCAATTTAGCATTTATATTGTGTTGTCTGGGCCATCTAACATAAAGGCCTATGATGAATCATCACAAAATATTATAAAAAAATGCGACAGAACAGAAAATGATGAAACACTAAACTAGTGTAGGCGCCTTAACTGTCATTGGAAAAGTGATTCATACATTAATACTTTAGTTAAATCAACCTCAGACCTTTATATAGCCATACAGTTATTATGAACTACAAACTACACACATTGTGCTTGTAATCAACATCTAAACGAAAATATATGCCGTCATATAGAAACATCACACATTGTTAATGCTCCCAAAGCCAACATAAACTCTGAAGTACTGTATATAAATAATTGCATGAATCATTTTCAGTTGACATGGGTCTTTTATAACGTACAACTTTCAATCCACATAAGTGGGAGTATAGAGTTAATTCTTGTGGACTGTCCCACCCTGGGTGGAGAAAAGGGGAGGCTATAGGGTCTGCATAGGCGGGCCCTCTGCAAATCTTGCCTCTGCAAGTCTTCTGAGTGAACTTTTAGCTTTAGATCTTCCTAGCCCTTGTGACAGCTGACTGCTTTTTTTGGCTTTTCTGCTCTGTCTACAGAAGGTAAGAACATTCCTTAGGTCACCATTTGTAAAATACTTTCATTTATCATTTATTATTCAGGAATTCGGTTTAGACTTGAGTGTGTTGTTGTTGTTGTTACAGATTAGTGTTGCTCAACCTAGAAGCATAATCTATGCCATTGTTTTAATATACTCAAATTTGTAGTTTTGTCGTAGCACATACTTTCATAAAAAGGTTTCATGTTTGTGTGGAAAAACTAATAAAAATAGATCTTACTTTTGGGAAGTAAATCATAGTTTAAGAGGAAGGTTAGGTGTGATACTGTATTTTGATAATCCTCTTTAAATAGACACAATAAAAAGAATCTTTATTGTGAGTTTATTCTCTCTTTATTGTGAGAAGTCACATGTAACTTCTGCAACCAAACTGTAAGATCCGGTCTGTTATAATGCGTCTCTGGACCAACACTGTTCTCCAACACAGTGTTGAGGTATTGTGTGCCACATAAGCAATAGGAGGAGTGAGAACTGGAAAAGGCAGGGGTGGGTGGGGGGATGGGAGTCTACAAAGCCTGAGAGAGAGACAAACTGTTCTCAAACAGATAGAGCCCTCCCCCCCAATTACTCTCATCAAAAGGAATGCAAGTTACCATGGCAATCCCCCACCAGCTGTTTGACGATTTTGTGAGAATCTACAGATGCCAGACTCTTGATGGGTCATCCACTTTCAATATTCCTAAACTTGCAGACTTCTTTACAGACAAATGCTTGTTAACCAAATTAAAGGTCAACCAAATCAAACCAAACCAATTTTTCTTTTCTTTTCCGAGTGAATTTTTACCCCCATAAATCCTTTGCAATGAGTCCTGAATACTGTTTACGAGGTTCTGAGTGCTAACAAGTAGCTGTCGTTGGAGGGCTAATCCAAGCCAAGAAAGGACAAGGGGGTTGAAACCTTGGCAACCTGGTTCATGACTGAAAGCTGCATTGTCCCTCTCATTGGTTTCCCAGTAGTCTTGAGTTTGAACCTAACATCGCATTTTGATACATCTTAAAAATATTGAGTACCTTAGAGATGCAAATGGTATAGATCACACTCACGAGAGAAAAGATAAGTAGAGGGAGAAGTGTGAGGTAGTCAAAGCAGCACATGACAGAGAGAGAGAGATGAAGTTCAGATTTACAGTTCACTCAGGAAGCCATGCACACCAGAGAAGCTGTGAGGCTGGGAACCAGGATCCCTGTAAACAGTGTACAAAGAGAGGATATCCCAGAGCCTTTGTTTAGTAGAAAAGGCAACCAAACATCACACATCTTAAATCACACATTACTATTTACATTTTAGTCATTTAGCAGACGCTCTTATCCAGAGCGACTTACAGTAGGTACAGGGACATTCCCCCCGAGGCAAGTAGGGTGAAGTGCCTTGCCCAAGGACACAACGTGATTTGGCACGGCCAGGAATCGAACTGGCAACCTTCAGATTACTAGCCCGATTACCTAACCGCTCAGCCACCTGACTTCATTGCAACATGTGTATATGAATGCGTCTTGAAATGTAAAACTTCAATTATTAGACAAAGCAAAAATATATCATATGTAGAAAATAATTCCTTATAACTGACAACGGGAGTTGGCTTCAAGTTAGTGTGAATAATCACTTCAGTTAAATATTTTACCACAACAGACAAATACAAAAAAAAAAAAAAAAGTAATGAAAGAAAGAAAAAACTGACAGAGGTTCTATTCAATAGGGGGATGGGAAAAACTGTTAGGTCATGTTACTTAATACTCCGGTTTCATGGACCCTATAGCCAGGAACGTTTTCTTCAAACAATCTACTGCAGTTGAGACTTATTTTGTTAGTTTTTTCGGGGGGTCATCAAAATAGTGAAGATTTTAATGTTTGAGTCTAATGTGTGAATAGTCACATTTTTAAATTAGCAATGCATTCCTATTTTAAGTGTGAGTATAAATACATGAAAATAAAATGTTCAAGGCAAAACTGTTTTGTGATCCTGTTATCTACATAGCTTGTGGAATATACTCCTGCTGTGTTTCAATAACACCATTACAATAAGAAAGATGGATGGGTACTATATTCATCGCCTAGGGGGGAAGTGGGGAATGACAGCGTTAATAATATAGTGGTTGATTAGTTTTAGGCAAAGCTGTCGAATGGACAGGTGTAGTGACAGGTTGCAAACTCAAAATGGGTCATATTTTCCAACCCCTGGCGAATTCCGATAGCAGTCTTGTGTCCAAACAGGATGTGAGACTGTGTCCCTGTGCCCCAAGCCTCCTTTTCCACATGTGTAACCACCTGTTATGTGACCCCTGGAGAAGCAGAAAGAATTCTCTAATCCTGGACCGTTTAAGGCCTCTGAAAAACACTCAGGATATGTGCTGCTGTTTTCCAACTTCAAGTTAGTTTACGCCCCAAGGCAGCTTGCTTACCTAACAACCCTGCTAAATTAAATATCTGACAAAAAGGATCCTTCATACCGTTGAGTTTCCCCTTTACCCCAGACCTATTTGATTATGAGTACAGCTTTCCAAAAAAAACTATTTGTTTTGCTGTAACTCCAGCACCCTACCATATTGGTTCGCTTTCTACCAACTTTAAGAAATTTGCTAACTAAATAAGAATCTGTAAAATCGTTACTTAATGATTACAGTACACTTTCAAGTCTGTTGTTATTCTTAGGAATAACACCCGTGAGCTTTCTTATTTGCTAAGTCCAGACCAAAAAAGAACCCTTTACCCTCCATGCAAAAATAACTTTCCTTTAGCAGCATGTTTAAAGACGTCATCCTCTACAGTCTCTTTAAGAATCACAGTATTTTTCCACATGTGTAGACATCTACTATAGTTAAACCCAGAGCATTCTTAACTGACTGACCCCTGGGATCCAAAGCCTGCTTTTATCTCTCTCTCACTCATTTCAAAAAGTTCGCTTATAGATCAAGAAGGATTTTGACAAGAAAAGAAAAAAAGATGATAATCTAAGTATCGTGCATACCTGTCAACTCATACAGTGTACTTTTATCAAGATGCAAAGTCTAGCTTCTTCAGGGTGCATGTCTGAACTTGTTATCTGAATCATTTGTTTAAGGAGCAGTCACGAAACACCACTTAAAATCAGTCAGGTGAAGCTTTCTTTCTCTAAAAAGAGAAAGACACCTTTCTCCTTGGCAGTTGCTTTAGAAATAGCTATATTTTAGGAAAATATTTTTGAGAAATGAGGGACATCACATCAAACCCCTTGACTTAGCCATTTGAGGAGAAGCTCTCTCTTTTAGATATATTTGTGACTCAAACCATCACTCTGTCTAGGATTAGTGATAATAATATATGACTTTTGGTTGTCCATTGGCAGCATAGTGGTTAGCCAACAGAGAGGCTAAAAAGACCCCTAGGCTTGCAAATACAATTGTGTGTGTATTGATTGTACTGCTTTGTATTTACTTACTTTATTTATATCCAAAGGCTCATATAAATGCGAAACTAATTGGAACTAGGAAAATAAGTTTAAAATATACTTTTTAGGACCATCATTACCTACATGATACAGTAGGCTCTGTACAGTGTACAATCCAATCCTATTCTCTGTCACTTAGGTCTACCACATTGCCCTGTACTAACAACAACATGTCAAAGATAATCCATGACAATGCAATTCATGTGAAAGACAAAAGAAAAGTCCTAACATAATCAATTGTACGCTAACAGTACATGTGTATGTCTTGTCTCTTAAAAGGCTTTGAGGATGAGGGTGTGGATTGTATTCCTCCTGTGCCTGGCTGGCCATGCCTTGGCTGCTCCTGTGAGTAACTGTTTACGTGTCTGTGTCTGTGTGTTTGCAAATGTGCACCTGTAATCTAAGCATAAACATTGGCATGTCTGGTTTCCCAGACTGAGGAGGAGCCTATTGTGGAGGAGGTTGTTGTGGAGGACGCTGTTGTCGAGGTGCCTTTTGAAGAGTACCCTATTGTAGAGGAGGAGCCTATTGTAGAGGAGGAGCCTATTGAAGAAGAGACTATACAGGAGGAGGTCAGTAAGTTACCAAAACTCACACACCTGTGTATCTTTTTGACTGACTACTGTTGGTCTAAGTTGTTAATGTTTCATTGCTGTACAATGTGTTTTAGTCGTCACAAAATGTTTCCCATTTTCCCCATACATCCTCTTATAGTGTACAGCAGTGACAGCAAAAACTTTGTAGTTTCTGAGTCAAATATGTGATTTGTTCAGTGACAACCTATTTGACTTATTATGCTAAGGTTTTGCAGTTGAATTATTGACATTTTAAATGCAATAAAATACAATCCTGTATATTTAAATTTAAATACAGTCTTAATTCAATTTTTATTTTTTCGTGAGAATCCTTATAATTTCCTGTGTTGTTAAGGTCCAAAGGGACAAAAATCCCACAAGCCTTAAATATAGCCAACAGGAAGCCATTAGGTTTTCATTGGTTTACCACATGTGGACATAGCTGGTAGAAATAAACTTTCAAAAACAGACGTATCTTTAGAACTCTTGGGATACAATTCCTTTCAAGTTTCCTTGGCTTTCTCATACAACTGATGTTAGAGATGAGAAATACGAGATAGATGTAATCTTACTTGACATAGTTCGTCTTCTGAACACACGTTATCCAACTGAGTGTTTTCATTCATGCAGGAAGTAGAGGTGGGGGCCAACCCAGTGCAGGTGGAGACCGGAGAGTTTGATGAAGCCATTGAAGTTGTGGAGGATGTTATTGCAGAGAGTAAGTTTCAATCAGTGTTCCATTAGATCGTGTTTGTTCGATGTTTGAATGTCTTTCATTGTCCCAATTTTTTTTTTCTTCAAAATGTTAGATGTTTCAGAAGCACACATTTTTCCATTTCATAAGTACTTGACAGGCTTCAACCATATATATATATTTTAATTAATTAAAGCAATAATGCCAAACAATTTATTGTTTCATATTTAAAAGCCATCATTTACTGTTGTGACTGTTGGTTCAGTGTCTACATTTCAGTGTTTTTTACTCCAGTGGTTTTGTGTGACGTTGACTAAACTTCCTAGACTGTCAAAGTGGTAATGTTTAGCTTATGGTAACGTCTAGCTGTCACATAACAGAGAGCTGTAATTATGTGTTCCACCCAGCTGCAGTAGACAGATGAACACAGTTTTTATGTGGCAGGGGAATGGCCACGTTTTCTCTGCCAAAGCCAGGAATAAGTCACGTGCATGCTGAACTAAAAGACCAACTTAAGAGAATGGAACTCTCTGCATGATGAAAAATAGGAACTTCAACTGACTTTTTGTGCTCTTTCATTTCTTCCGTTTTAGACCCCTGTCTGAACCACCACTGCAAGAAGGGTAAGGTGTGTGAGGTTGATGAAAGCAACAGCCCAATGTGTGTGTGCCAGGACCCCTCCACCTGCCCAGATTCTGTTGGAGAGTTTGAGCATGTAAGCTGACAATCTTACACACATCTATTGACAAGTTATATGGACAGGGCTGCCCCTGTGGTTCACTGGGCACATGAGCACAAACTGCATGCCACTTATTAACGCCTTACGGCAGGGGATCAGGTTCGATTCCGGCCCTGACCATCTCCTGCATGTCCTTCCATCTCTCTCCTGCCTTTCCTGTCTCTCTACAGTCTTGTCATAATAATGCCGAAAATATATCTTTAAAAAGAATATGTACATATCTTGAGATCTACAGTACAGTACATGAGACAAATGTGCTTCTAATGAGTGCAATTCAGTCCTTAGATGGTAATGTTTGACTAAACACAATATATTACATAAACCATAGTTTTCTGTCAATTGGAGATTTTAATGAATACATGACTCTTTCTCAGGTTTGTGGCACTGACAACAAGACCTATGACTCCTCATGCCACTTCTTTGCCACCAAGTGCAGTCTGGAGGGAACCAAGAAGGGCCACAAGCTGCACCTGGACTACATTGGGCCTTGCAAATGTGAGCAATGAGCATGTACCTGAGAAAAATGTTAAACTTACCCCTCAGTGTAAATATTCCCTCCACACAGCATCCAATTGTGGTGGTTTCTGGTGTTTTTGTAGCTGGCTAAATAGGTGTTTGTGTGACGTCGTGCTTGTGTGTGTTTGTGTGTGTGGAAACATTGACAAGAAAAGCAATGACACATGCACAAATTAATACAGTGGACAGTTTTTTGTATACTGTTCCTTTCACTAATTTGACAAGCTGAGATGCAAGAATGTTTTGTTTTCTTTATAGTTCAGGGTTGGTTGATGGTTCGTAAATTATTTAGTTATTAATAAACCATCCAAAGAAGACTTTTCAAATATATATTTTTTGCATAGATTAGACCATTTCCAACCATGACCTGGCTTAAAACTGACAAAAGGACAGTTTATGACCGGGGTCTGGCTGACAGTGATTGATGGGTGGCCAAAACAGCATTCTAGGGCCCTGCAGCACCAAAAGGAAAACAGGTCCAAGCGTGTACTCCATTACTCTCTGTCAAGCCTAAAGACACAGTTAGATGAGATTTGATGGGTTCAAACTGAGATAAAGGTCACTCACTTGACTTGAAGGATTACTCACTTGACATGTTTTGAATGTCATGATCCAAGTTAAAAAGCCACATGTCATGCAAATTTCTACAGTTGCACAATGTGATATATGATATAGACATAGTGTTGGAATCTCTCCTAATGTCACCACCCCCCCCTTCCCAACCCAGTCATTGCCCCCTGTGTGGACAGCGAGCTGACTGAATTCCCCATGCGTATGAGGGACTGGCTCAAGAATGTCCTGGTGACCCTCTTCGAGAGAGATGAGGACAACAACCTGCTCACTGAGAAGCAGAAGCTCAGAGTACGTCTCATCTTGTTGAAGTCAAATACATAAATACAATCGTAAATAAGATTGGCTTTGCTGTGTCCAGCGATGCAAGTATCTGATCAAAACAAACAAGGTGTGGTTCAATGTAAAAGCCCTTGATAAAGATTTCTGCTGCTCTGTGAATCCTTGTCTAGGTGAAGAAAATCTATGAAAACGAGAAGAGGCTGCAGGCTGGAGACCACACCATGGACCTTCTGGCCCATGACTTTGAGAAGAACTACAACATGTACATCTTCCCAGTGCACTGGCAGTTCGGACAGCTCGACCAGCATCCTATTGATGGGTACGTGCCAATCTTGATCTATCACCTCGATATCCATTTGTGCCAGAGGTGTCATTTCAGGAAGGATATCACACATTAGACTACATTGTAGCTAACTTTTCAAAGACAGTTTATCTGTCTACCCAATCCACCACTCACCACAAAATACTTGTTTATTTGTGTGTGTAATGTTATAGGTATCTGTCTCACACTGAGTTGTCCCCTCTGCGGGCTCCCCTCATTCCCATGGAGCACTGCACTACGCGCTTCTTCGAACAGTGTGATGCTGACAATGACAAGTATATTGCCCTGGAGGAGTGGGCCAACTGCTTTGGCATCAAAGAGCGTGAGTACTGAGTAGTTTACTAAAACTGACCAATAGTAAAAGCATTTTTTAATTAGATTTTGGTAGACTGTCCCTTTAACTGTTTGATGTTTTATTCTTAATAATTTGCCTATCATCGCTTCTCTTTTTTCTTTGCAGAGGATGTGGACAAGGACCTTGTCATCTAAGCAGATCCATGACAGTTCTTGGTCACTATAGTGGGACATGGTGATGAGCATTATATTAAATTCAAAGTAACGGTGCTAACAGCAATTTCTAACGATCTACCTATACCACTAAAATTGAAAAAATTAAAGATGTGCACAGTCTGTACTAACAATCATGAAAAGTGATCATTCAATTGTGTTGTCTTTGTAAAAAACAAATGAACCTCTTTACCCAAATAGACAAATAAATAATACAGCGGTGAGACTGGAGATGTAAATGTGTTCAAGTCATTTAGATCATGATTATGGTTGTTATATGTATGATATCTTTTTTATTATTATTATTGGGGCTTTGATTTAACAATTGGAAATCTTTGGGAGCCAAATTGTAAAATGAAAAATAAAGTTTCTAAATAAATGAAAACATTTACTTGCTTTTAACATTTTAGTCGTTGCACTCTTTGGTGATTGACTCATTTTCGTCTGTTTTTTGTTTTTTTGTTTTTATTCTCAGATTCATTTGACTACTGCTCCAGTAAACAAACAGAAGTTTATATGTCACAAAAATGGGTGTAAGTGTATTAATAGTGAAACAATAAAAAGGAAATCTCGTTTGAACTCTGATGAGGAAAGAGTCTCGCAGGTTGAGAATTTTTCTCACTAACTTGTTGTGTGGCATTCGTTCTTCCATTTGGGTGCAACCAAACTCTTTAATATTTCATGAATACAATTACGAAAATGTCAAAAACATGCATGTAGGGTATTCATACATACATACTAACTGCCATGCTTTTAATAGGTTTCCTAAATTAATAGTCACTGAAGTCAACATCTGCAACCATAAACTGTGAAATTACTTGAAAGAACACAAAAGATTAAATGCAAAAGGCTACTGTAGGTGAATCACCATTTTTTTAAACTGTATATAAA
Source organism: Osmerus mordax (assembly GCF_038355195.1). Taxonomy (NCBI): domain Eukaryota; kingdom Metazoa; phylum Chordata; class Actinopteri; order Osmeriformes; family Osmeridae; genus Osmerus; species Osmerus mordax. The sequence goes on along the minus strand of NC_090061.1, from coordinate 4,955,484 downwards.
AGGGTAGGCTGTAGCCTATAGATTGCACCCATGTACATTAAGTCATTGACTAAAGGCAAGCAAAACTTACAAAATAATATTCCAAGTGGATCTACCGTATATTTAGTCATCACAGTCAAATACTTTCTTTATATGATAAGAAACCTTGACCACTGACATTGTACAATGAGAGGGAAAGGTCCCATTGGTTTGTGCAGAAACACATTTGAGCTGTGTAGAAAGCACCTAGTTACCATCTCAGCCTTGTCAGCCAGACAGTAGGGAATTTAGACAAGTGCGGAAGCAAGTCCTTTCCACAAAAAAAGCATATAGCACCACCCCTCTCATACCATGAGAGAAATCACGTCCTTTTTGTTGTACACCACCAGCACAATGAGTGACTGTTAATCATTTTGATATTGCGATCTCGGCTCACGGAGTTGTCGGTGATTTCGTGACTTCTTAAGAAGGTCATTTCAATTTCAAGTCATACATTTTTCCTTATAGGTATCTTTTAAGGCTTACCCTAATGATGCATGGAAGTGGAATATGGTTTAGGTCAATCGTAGTATAAGTTACTCTTTGACGTTAGTTGTCAAATCTAAACATGACATTCACAACAGATCAGCTAGAGCTTTGGAAATGTATCTTATTTGTAGAAATGATTATCCCATCTTTGCTTACGTGGCCAGACTTTTATTTACTCAAACACCGTCACTCTGAGGATTCCTATATGTCTCTAATGTTTGAGTCAGCTGGCATATCTGCATACTTTGAAATTCTTCATGAGTAGCAGCATTATGCAGTGAACCAACATGTACATTTGGTGCGAAATTCGATTATACGAGATGAGCAAAGGACTAGATGAGTTGTGTCGCCCTCAAGTGGTTTAACATGTTAAACGCATGGACCAGTGTTCCGGAGAATTTAGTTCCCCTGTTCCCCCTTCCTTGCGCGTGCACGAAATCATAACTCTTGTTGCTTGGTTGAGCTGAATGTGATTTATATAATTGCGTGTGTTAGCTTATAGTGTACTCTACCTACTTTCCATGAGCATAAGGTACATATAATGATGTTTGTTAGTTAATTTGCACTTAAATACAGGCTTTAAAGTATGGTATAATAATTTACAGTGCTACGGTATGCCAATTTTAACTGAAAATGCCAAGTTCTACGTGAGCATTGTCTTGTTCGGACGGTTGTGTATATTTTAGTTTTTTGTTATTAATTTTATTATTGTAGTGTCGTTTTTAACACACAACCTTTCGTTTTGTTTCAGGCACAAATAAATTCTACTGCAAGATAAGTAGGAAAGTCGGTGTTGTAATTTTAGGATACTCAACTGTCATTCATTATTTTACAGGGATCATAATGTGTAGGCCTACTACGTTTCATCTATACACACCAGTCTCTTACACTGAGAACACAGGGGGAAGTGCCCCCCCCCCCCCCCCCCCCCCCCTGTATATTACAGTCTGGCCATTTATTATGATTTTGACGATAATATACAGGGGGGACCACTTTCCTCACACACAACGATACAATTAGTATATAAACTAATATATAAACAACCCTCCGATCAAGACTTATTAGCACTAGCTAGCTGTTACAGACTCTGAAAACAGGGACTGACTAGCGATTGAGCAAAACAACTTACTATACTATATTTTATTCTGATTCTGATTTAAAGCGTGTAAGTGCAAATTAACTAACCAACATCATATATAAATCACATTCTTTTTTAATTTTATTTTTTATATAAATCACATTCAGCTCAACCAAGCAACAAGAGAAAACGTAATGATTTCGTGCACGCGCAAGGAAGGGTGAACAGGGGAACTGTATTCTCCGTAACACTGGAACCGCATTCGGTGCGTTATCTAGCTTGCTATGCACAAGGGCCTACCAGAGCATCTCTGGGCCTACTCTGCAATTGGTTGTATAGACGCTCCAGGTACATGCATAGTCTACAACTATTGGCTGTTGCCAGACATTTTAAAATTGGACACATTTTATTGGTGAAATCTACAATCGCTTCTGTAAAAGCATTGGCGTTCTCCTGTTCATGTTCGGTTGTAGTTTTGTATCTAAAACCGGTAAGAAACCAAGGTAACACGTTTTAAGCCACTAGCAAACCTTCTTTCTAGCTAGACAGCTAGTCTAGCAACCTCCTGGTCGCCGCTGGAGGATATTCTGTAAATTACCACTTCAACTATTGACTCTTGGTAAGATCACTTATTTATCGCTCATCTTGTCTTGCATTGTAAAATACTAAAAGTGCTACTGACTGCCTACGGTATCTAGCAGGATAGGCCGTAATGTAGCGTAGCTTTCCATCTAGCCAAGATTTCGCACAGTTGGCTAATTCGGCTTGTCTAATCTTTTTAACTGATGTATTTGTCATCCCTTTATTCTATCCTTGTTTCCTAAATATCTTGTGTTACCGACTGACACTGCTAACGATGCTACCTATGTACTACTTGACACATATGTGTGTGTGTGTGTATATATATATATATTGTATAAGATTTTTTTTAATTAATTAACATAATCAGAAAAGGCTACATCAAGTTAACCAAATCGCGCTGTTGACGACTAGATTATTCAAATTGTATCAATAGCTAATATTAGAGCCGGGCAATTGGCTAATCCTCGAGACGGGCTAACAATTCAGTGCAGTGGAGTTGTCGTGCGACACGTGCTTTGTAATGTGCCTGACCATGTTAGCCTAGCTAGCCTATATTGTTCAGCTTTCGTGCTAGGGCCAACGTTAGTCTCACGTTAATTGCATCTAAAATACTTTCATAACCAGTGGAAAGTTAAATTGATAACTTGAGCTGGTTCTTCAACACAGCCGTCGTGTCAGTCAACACGTTAGATAACAGATTAGTGTTAGCTAGCAAGCTACCTGGATTGGGTATGTCGTGCGGGTGTGTACTTCGCTAACTAGCAAGGCAGCTAGAAGAACATCCTAGCACGGCCATTGATTGACCTCTGCAAGTCTTCCTAACTTCACTGCTGTACGCGTGATGTATTTTGCCCCTGCAAGCTAACGTCCATAACTTGCTAGGTTGCAAGGGCTTGACTTGGAAGGCGTTCTCTCCCCTTATGACAAAATAGTATACACGTTCTCTTGTTCCGTTCAGGCGTAAATTGAACGTTCTAAATCAAATTTTCACTGTCACATAACCACTCCATGTTTACAATAAGGTAATGTACTGTTACGTGATGTATATCACACCTTGGAGGGTACCCTGATGTACTGTAAAGAACGATTTAACTTAAATGGGCCTAATGAATTGGTAACAAGCAATAGTAATATCAGCTTCGATGTACATGTTAGGGCCCAAAGTTAAGTTTTTCGATATTCTTGTGAAGAAAAGACTTCAAACAACAATGCTATGGCACACTCAGAATGTGTATTCAATGTGTGAAATATTGTATATTGACTGTTTTGGTTTTGGAGAAGCTATTGCATTATATAATGTTTGTGTATTAGAGAGTTAAGCAGCAAGCTAAGCTATCTGTAGTCCCCTGACCCGCTCCCCAAGAGGACCATGGCTGTCTTCCATAAATGGCTGCAGCTCGCAGTCCTAATTTGTTGGGTCAGTATCTGTTACACTTGTATGACCAAACCCATTTCATCTCTTCAGATTCATCCAGCTGACCAAAGAAATGGTGATGGAGAAGCCAAGTGCCCAGCTCGTCGGGCGGGAGTTTGTCCGACAGTATTACACACTTCTTAACCAGGCTCCTGACTATCTGCACAGGTAATCGTCACATGAACCACTGTCATTTCTTGATGCAATGCAGATCTAGGTACTGGTTCCACAACACTATACAGAAATTATTTAGTAGTACCCGAGTCCCAATACTTTTTGGTTCTTTTTTTGTTTGGTGCAAACAAAACATCAATTTATGAATAAAACATCCAAACTAGTAAAGCTGACCAAGATGACTTGGTCTTGTCTGGATGTCTGTTGGCAAAGTTGTTACTCACCATTGTATTGTGATGCTAATACTTGTCAGGTTCTATGGCAAGAACTCGTCCTATGTGCATGGAGGCGTAGACGGAAATGGAAAACCATTCGAGGCTGTGTACGGTCAGTCTGTAAGTATCAGAAACTCCAGTGTTCCTTATACATTGTCAGTTACCTATATCTCTGCTTAACATTGACGTGTTTTATTTGTAATCACCAGGAGATTCATAAGAAGGTATTGGCCCTAAGCTTCCGTGACTGCCACACCAAGATCCGGCACGTGGATGCCCACTCCACCCTGAACGAGGGGGTGGTGGTCCAGGTCATGGGGGAGCTGTCCAACAACAGGCAGCCTATGCGCAAGTTCATGCAGACTTTTGTGCTTGCCCCTGAGGTAAGCTGCTTGGGCAGAATTACCTCTTTAAACGATAAAATCGTCTTAGATATTCATCCCTATCTTCTACCTTTTTTAGTGGAAGGCTCTTGCATTAGGTACTTGTGATCAAGTACCTAACCTCCCCCTTTTTGAAGTTACCTAATTTTACTTACTTTGACCTTGAAAAGCTCTGAGGGTTTCAGGTCTTCAGGGGGTTGGCGTTACAAAATATGCTCGTTCGTACGGGGGGGTGGTGGTATATTGGTTATATGCATCCATACGAACCCAGAAGGTCAGCTGGATGGTGTTGCCGTTGTCTATGAGCCAGAAAAGAACACTCATTAGCAGCTTTGTTCTTCGTCTTACCTCATTTCCCCTGGTATTGCCTCTGGGCTTTCTTCTTTGGGCCCTAATCACCAATTGTCTGCTGCTGGGGAGCTTGTTGGAGGCTAATTGGTGATTGTGCCCCTGCTTGGGAGGGTATGAAGGGGGTTCTCTCCATGGTGCTTCTGAGTGTGTGCAGGTCTCCTTCTGTAATGGATGCCGGAGGCGTTGTCTCTGTTACTGATCTGGTGTGCCCCATGGCTATATAATTTATTTTTGAAAATGATAAGTACGTATGCTGGTAATACTGCTATGCAGTAAAGCTGCACTTGGAATATATTTCCTTGTTTTTTTCTGTCGCTAGAGAGTAACGATCAACCAATTTCGGTTGTCGATATCTGCAGGCTGATATCAGTTGGCCTCTACTGTGGTGACACTTGTCGTGAGTATAAGTCTGCTTTACCTTGCAATGTATCACGTTTTCTAGGGCACTGTTGCAAACAAGTTCTACGTTCACAATGATGTGTTCCGCTATCAAGATGAGGTTTTTGGAGACTCGGACTCGGACGCCCCTGAAGGTGAGTTGTTAAATGCTCTGAATTTAGTGTATTGCTTATCTACTGTTTTATGAACAAATGGAGTGAAACCATTTGGGTTTATCCACATTGTAGAGATGCAGAAATATTAGGAGTTTTCAGAGGTGCTATAACATGGTACTATATCTTTTGTGTTTGTGCTCATTTTAATCAGAGTCCGAGGATGAGGTTGAGGACATAGATGAAAGAGTACCATCACCTGATGTGGTTGAAGACCAGACCGATGGTTTCTATGAACAGACACCCTGGTACACAAACATCATATTGGCTGCCTGAATTGTTTCATCTGTTATTTTTGACTAATACAAATAAAGCGTTGCTTCTGGAAATGGCATGCATTTCCAGTGAGTTGATGAGGTGTGTGCTGTTGCAGCTCAGAGCCAGCTGTGCCTGTGGAGCAGGAAGAAGAGGAGGAGGCTGCTGTGACCCCAGAGCCTGAGTGTGAGAAGGAGGTGGAGGTGGCTGTGGAGGCAGAACAGGAGTTAAGCCTGGAGCCAGAGCCCCTCACAGAACCTGAGCTGGCTGAGAAATGTCTTGCTGCCTCCGACTCAGCAGCTGACCTCGCGCCCTCTGTGGTAGAGGAGAACAGGGTAAGCTTCTGGAGTGTTTTATTTCTTTTTTCCAAGATGTTTTATTTGCAGTAGGAATGTTTTATTTTTATGAAATCAATTTTTATTGATGTTTTCCGAGTACCTTAATCAACAAATGTTCCTCTCGCAGCCATTCTCATGGGCGTCGGTCACCAGTAAAAACCTTCCTCCCAGTGGGGCAGTCCACGTGTCAGGAATCCCCCCTCACGTTGTCAAAGTTGCATCAGCACCAGTATGTCCCTTTTTTGTTGTTCAGTGATAAAAAAAAATACATGTTGCTTATATTTGAGAAGAATTCAATCACTATACATTTTTCATGTGCACTACATGGCCTAACTTTGTTAACCAACCTCAAGCATTCAGCGCTAGTGACACACTCATTAATTCTGCTGTTGTAGCCGAGGGTAGAGGTGAAGGCGGAAGCCCAAGCATCGACACAGAGAACACAGAGAGACCAGCGACCACGAGATCCACGTCCCGGCGGACCCACTCCCTTACACAGGGGACCCAGACCAGGTACAGCACCACACACACACACACACCCCAGTATGGTTTTACTCAACTGTTAGACCTGGAGCATTGTGCTTATCAGAGACTGTTCCATGTTCCTCCCATCTTTGTAAATACCGTATCTCTATCCAGTGCTTAAGTCTCTTGTCTGTTTCACACTGGTGCGCACACATTTTTATGTGGCCTACCAGACTCATTACCTTCAGTTTGATATGAACAACTCCTTTGCTGATCAAAACCATCTGCCTCTACAAAGATTAGAATTAATAAAACATGTTGCACTTCATTTGCCTTTGTGTTATCTTGCGTTTATGCAAATAGAAAATCACTGCAGCATCTCATAATAATGGTTTTATTTATCTCATCATGGAACAGAACCACAAACTATACCAATCAGCTTTCAATGACACAGCCTGTCCTGTTTATCTTCTAACGAGCGCTGACCTTAACAAGGTCTTTAGTTGGGTACTCCAGAATTTTCCGTTTGACGCAGTACTATGTCAAAAGGTGTCTGATGCTCCACTAGATCCGAATGTAATTAAAAGTAAATAAACGATCTCTACCCTAAAGTGCGGGAAGGCGAGCATTCACCTACTGAGGTCCGTCGTGCAATCAGATATCCAGACAGCCACCAGCTCTTCGTTGGAAACGTCCCTCACGATGTGGACAAGACGGAGCTTAAGGAGTTCTTTGAGCGTAAGTCTCAATTTGAATATCTTCTACTGTGTATTAGTCAATGTATCCATGCAAAATAGGCCTCTTGGGGATCTTTGCATTAGGCTTACCTTAAATGTTAAGCTTAGTGTTACCAAAAATACACTTGTGATTCAGATATTCCATCAACAAGTCACCTAGCCAATACGTACTGTTGTACTGCCCTCTGGTGGTTGGCCATGTCATGGTTGCAGCATATTTGGACATACAAACAGCAACATGGACATTCCCCAACTGGTAAAAGATTTCTCATCAGACCTTTTGTTTTCTCTTCCAGAGTACGGTACTGTGCTTGAGTTGAGGATAAACAGTGGAGGAAAGCTTCCCAACTTTGGATTTGTGGTCTTTGACGATTCTGAGCCAGTTCAGAAGATCTTAAGCAATAGGGTAACGTTGACTTCATTTCATGTTAAATACGTTTTTCCTTCTACTGTGATGCTGTTTTACATTTTAGCTCTGTTTTCTGTCTAAAGAATATCCCGTTTCTGATGTTGTTTTACCCGCATGTCTCCTCAGCCTATAAAGTTCAGAGGGGACGTGCGTCTGAATGTGGAGGAGAAGAAAACTCGCTCGGCACGAGAAGGGGATCGGCGTGACATCCGACCCAGGGGTCCGAGTGGCCCGGGGGGGCCACGCGAGAGAATAGGTGGGCCCAGGGGACCTGCTAACAGAGGGGGAATGGCACAGAAACCCAGCTTTGGCTCTGGACGTGGGAGTGGGCCCAGCGAGGGGCGTTATCCGGGGTCACGCCAGTGAAGCCTACCGCGTCACCCCTGCCACTCCTGCTGAAGCCATGTCGGTTCCTGGTTCGACCTGTTACTCAAGATGACTTCTCTTCTTGTTGTCTTTCCATGTCCTGCTTTAGTTTCCTGTCCCATCCAGAATTCTAGAATGTGACTCCCCTCTCTCGGCCTGTCCCCCTCCTACCAAAAAACAACATGATCTGGACTTTATCTTCTCTCCTGTCTACGTTATTTATCCTGAACTTGAAGATGGACAAGCAGCAAAAGGTAAAAAAACGACTTGAATTGGGGGGAAAACCCCAAGGTTTGGTTCTCACGTTCTCTCCCTGTTTCGTATTGGAACGTGTTATTACTGCTTGGGCAATCCTGTGTATTGCAGCCTCCATCTATAAGGTCAAATGCAAGTAAGGTTTTATTTGAAAAAGGCTACTAGCTATGTTAAATCATGATTGTGAATGAATGGTTTTATTGAGCATGTATGAAATCCTGTATGCCTTCTAATGCACTTGAACAGTGTAAGAAGCCAATCAACTGATACAAAACAAAAAATAAACATGATATACTGTTTCGAAATTCCCGTCCTATCTTTTTTGATCAAGCTAATGTTCATGGACCGTGCACACCAAGTGAAAGAATTGCATTAATGTCTTGAAACCACTTTAATTTTGGCTAGTCTTCCTGAAATATTGCACTTTTCAAGCGGAGTGTATATATTGTGTACAATTGTTAAAATTTCAAACCTATTTTGTTTTGACAACTTGTAGGTGGGAAGGGCTTTAGAGTTGTAAAAAAACAAACATCCATATCTGTACAATTTATCTATTGAGGATATTTATTTACTGCTAACACACATTTGATGTCTTGTCATCAATCAATGCAAACGGAAAAACATTTTATTTTATACCGTTTAGTGATGGAACTGAACACGGGCCACATTTTTGCCATAAGTGTTGCAGTTCAGAATTGATGGGTATGTGGTTGAAACACTTTATTGAACATATTTTAATGTATTTTATCTGACAACGATCTAATGGTTCACAAGTGCTTTTGAAGTAAACATGACCAAGTCAACTGCTGATTACATCTGTAATATCTTAGAGGGTACACTTAGCCATCCACTACGAGGCCTGGGAAAAAGGAAAACCAGGTTACAATATGCCCGGAGAGTTCTAAATCTGTTATGGACACGATCTATAACCCAGTAATGGAAGTGTGGAGTACCATGTTTGTCTCTCGTTTCCATGATGTTGTCTGTTGTGCTTGCACCATGTTTTGTTGCTACAGTATTATGGCCATGTGACTCCAGTGACGTGTGGTGCATGCCATGCGTGCTCCATGCTGTGCTCCATGCTGTGCTCCATGCTGTGCTCCATGCTGTGCTCTGGGGCCACATTGGATGTCTCATGTATGCCATGGGAGGGTGTTGCCTTGATTATTGCTGTCGTGTGCAACATGTGCTGAAGTGATGCATTCTTGTGCATCTGCTTTTTGTTGGATAAAGTAAAAACCTAGACCAAGCCATGAATTCAATAATTAAATCTATGACTAATACTTAACCCTCAGGATAGTTTTTGAAATTAGTGAGGTAAAAATGCATTTTTTCAAAATAAAGGACCAGGCTTAATGGAGTTAAATATATTGACAATAGAGACTAAATTCTGCATCTTTAGTTTCCCAATAGTATTTCAAAAATATATCTTTACCACCATTCACCATGATTAAGTCTGCCAGTAGATGGCCTGACACATTCACCACCGGGACTTGAGCAGTGACTTGATGTGGGCCAACACATTATTTTACACACCCACACACCACGACTCGTATGGATGCTTTCATAAAGCTGTCAAACTCCCTCGGAGCTGTGGTAGCCTGCAACCCCGCTGCTGCTCACCTTGAACACATGACGCACTGCAAAGCAATCAGCTTGCCACATACTAAGACGTGCGTCGAAAGGACACGTTTGCACCTGTGCGCTTCGGTTCATTTGTGCATGCCTGCCTGTGCGTATGCAAGAATTTGAAAGGCAATGCATGTCTACGTGTACTTGAACGAATGATCGTTTCACAATTGCCTATATTTTCCCTGGAAACTCATCATTATTACACTATAAACTGTGGCTGCGTAGCACTGATTTTCTTTAGCAACCATGAGAGGGAAAAGCTCATTTCTACTTTCTCTACATGGAGAAACACATTTCTGTCAGACCCTTCATGTTTCAGTGGGTTCAAGCCTCCAGGGTGATTTTCAGTGTCAGCTGTAATGTAGTTCCAGTCCCAGTGTGGAGCGACTGAAGGGAGATCCAGAGGACCGGGTGGTCTGGGGATGGGGGAAGGGCAGCTTGTTATGCATTACTTTATCCAAGGCAGAGAATGATTGCGCTGCAGTCCTTTGTGGGTCATGGTAATTTCTCCACATCTGAAAGCGTGATATGTAGGAAAAAAAACAGTGATTGTGACTTACGAGTACTTTCTGATGATTCCATGAAGTTTAGCAGTGCATTTACTACACACATTATCAGTGAGAGTACTTTCTTTCAATTCCAAGGAAGACAAGTAGTTTAATTTATTAAATGATATTACACTGTCGATTGTGTTATTTACTATGTACAAACTTGTGAGAGTTGACCAATAGGAATCTTGGTTCCATAATATGTCTTTACTACAATGTACAAAAAGGCAGCATGTTGTTGGGTTGTGGGTGTGAGTTAGGGTGTAAGTACATGTGTGCTTGTGCATGAATGTTAGTTATCTTAAGTACAACAATTGGTAATATGCTGTATAGTTGCGAAGTGTTAACATGTTACTGTCTATGGATTACAGACAGCTCGATCTATTGATAGGCTGGAGAGTAGTTTGACCCATAAACTCTGCTAGTTGGAAAGAGAATGAATACAACCTAGTGAAGTGATTTGTTTGCATTTTTAATAATTTTTGAAAGATTACACAGATCCTTGGGTTGAGTAACATAAATCAATAGTCCAACTCCAACAACCTTGACAATGTTCAAAAACAGGTAAGAGATTTTGTTCAGAAAACCTTTAATTGTAATTTGAATTAGTATTATGACATATTTCAATAAATATTTAGTTATATACATACACAGCAGAAATTGTACATTCTTTTTTCTTCAAATTGCCAAAGATTTTGTACAAGCCAAAAATATCTGCCTTAGTATTAATACTCATGCAAAACATTTTGTTTTCTCTTTAATTAAAAATGAAAAAGATTTAACTGAACGTTTCTGCTTTGAAGTGCACTCTTGGATATCATGATATTGTAATAAGCAAATTAACATGTGCACTTTGTGCCAATACACAATTTAAGCAAGTAAGCTAAAATTAAGGCCATTCCAACTAGTGCAAAAATAAAATAAACAAGCATCCCCTTTTGAGTACATCTGTTCAAGAATGTTTTCTTTTCAAATTCTTTTTAATATTTGCTCAATTCAATTGTTGTCAATACTAACCCTTGTGATATAATAATACAATGAACTTAAAACAGTGATATCAATCCTTAAATCAGAACATGCTACTTGATACCTGAACATTGCACTCCCACACTGTAAACCCATACTGCAATATGGACCTTTCTGTAATGTTTGATACAGTGAGCAGACCTACATAAGCCTACACCATGACTACAGTATACATGTGTTAATAGCATGACGGTTGTATTATTACATGATATGCTTAGTATCGTTGGCTTCATATTCAACACAACGTATATGGCACAAGACAATATGATTTTATTGAATGGTCATTATGGCTGAATTGTCCAGACTTGCATTCAATATAATATAGTTTCATGGCAAAATATATGTATTAACAAATGTACAAATATATGTTTTAACAATTGAATATTGCACATATGTCAAAACATTGGCCAATCAATTGCTTTGCCAATATCTTAAAATAGCCAGTAGGTTACAGACTAATAATTTAACCACATTCTTGCAAACAACTTTAATAATGCATTGTTATGGGGGGCAAATCATTATAATTGATTTTTTTTTGAGAAGCCTAATGAAAAAGCATAGCCCTTCAAGTCGTTCATGCAGCCAGTATAGGCTGTAAACACATTAAGATACCTGAATCTGGTCAGTGCCTGACTCAACTGCAAGAAAGCCAAATCTGAATAACAGATATTGATACCCAACTGTACAAGTTACTGTCACATTTTTCTTACCTTCATGTGAAAATTGTTATTCTTGTGCAAGTTACCAAGCCCCTAATATTGTAGGGAACTATTGATAAACATACATTTCTACAAGAAAATGACTCATACTTAACTCAGAATGCAGTATAACACTTTGTATAGTTGTTAAGATAAAAATAGATAAAGAAACAGGATGTGACTCATATCAAATTATAGCATTTAGTTAGCTACCACACACAGAAGTAAATGTATACAATTCATCCCAATAGGAAGTAACGGAGTGAACTTAGACATGGGTCCCTATAAATAAACAATATTGTTTATAATTTGCATACATGTATTTGATACAAAAATGCTTACTTTCTCCTGTCATATGCAATGACAAGCCAGGAAGGCAATGATAATTGTTTAACGAAATGCTACTTTGGTTTTAGTATAAAACCAAAATTTGGCAAATGACTGAACTCAGCAACATCCGTTCGTTGTCATCGTCCGTTCAGTTTAGTCAGCTCAGTGCCGACATGTCATAGTACAGATTCTCAGATGAAAATGCTCAGAACACATACGTGTAAGCTACAGTACTTCAGCCTTGTACCATTTCGTAAAGAATGTTTAAAGACTCCGTAAAGTCATTTGAGAGATTCAATAATGATTCTGTTATTTTGAAGTTGCTACGGTAATCACAAAAGTATAAGATAATAATTCCATTGTTATTTCAATAACTATCACTTTTTATGCACTTCCCCAGACTTTTATTATTAAGGCTGGATCAGCAGACATTGTGGTGAACTCATCTCAACTATCAGTGCAAGTTCCACCAATTAAACAAGTAAACTCTGTTCTTTTCTTTCTCTGAAACCTTATGCAAATGACCACACCTCAGCAATCAGTATGTGTCCCCCTGCTCCAGAAGAAAGGAGGTTTGAACCTGTCAATCAAATCCATACATTTGCATATAGATTAACCTCCTCTCCCATATAATTGTCAGAAGTTTAGGTAAACTCACAAAAAGACTACATTTTTATATCTTTGTGGATTTTGACATTGTTAAAAACATTGTTGTGCATGAAAATGTCCAATAGTTAGCAACATCTTTACAGGGAGGAATGACGCAAGTTCAGAGCAATGCATTACTGTATCTTAGGCCTACATGTGTCCGCCACTGAAAATCTTCTCTGCGATTTCTGAAATGAAACCTCTGATAATGACACGACTTGAAAATGAATGAACTTTTGACATTGTAAAGCTAAAAAAATAATTGCATATATTACTCATTGCATAGAGAAGCCTGACGAAAAGCAATGCATTTCACTTCCATACAGTAAGTCAAACTACAAAATACTCCTTTTTGTTCTATGTATGCTTATTAAATTGTACATTACACAATAAGACCATTACTCGCTCCGGTTGCTTAAAGTCTTTAACAGAATACCTAGCCAATAGAAATAATACTTTATATGTTGAACTACATTAATGCATGTTAAATGTAATCATGGGATCGAAAAGATACACAAGGTTTTGACTTCAATTACATTTAAGTATTTGACATTAGCGCAGCCTCCATCTTGTCATGCTATGAGGTGGGATCTTGTGTGCTTTACTGGGATGTCTGCAGGCCACCCAAGCTCAGGTCTTAGCTCATAATCAAAATAACTTTTGGCAAGTTTGTTAAAGGAAGCAACGTAAAAAAAAAAAACAACTATGGTTACAGGCATTTGATATGTAAATCAGTGATCACATTTACGGGAGATTGGGAGACCTACTTTGACTCCATAGCAGACAGAAAAAGGAAAAACCGAAATGTTTGCTATTTAGCTCTCTCTGGTCTTCTCAGTGGTTCATGAAGAAAGCAGTGGAATAACCTTCCAAGTCTTATCAATTATCAATGACAATTAAGAACCAACACCATAGAAAAGAAACACATGAACAAATAAATGGAATTTCTGTACAATGACTGAATGTGTACATGGAAAACGTCCCAGAGAGCTGGAGCTGCTCAATGTATATTAGCAGCATGATGTTTACTTGGCACAGAAATAAATATTTAAAAAAAGTATGCAATAATTTAATAAAGTAAGTAAGCACATATAGCGTAACACATGGACGACAGCTTGTATAAAACAATATATTTTTGATCTCCTCTCATTGAGTTTTAATCATGTAATCGATAGCGGCATCAATCACATGAAATCTCAGTTTATATTTGTTGACGGTTCAAGGAAAGCATTGACAAGTGCTTGCAATACACGTTGAAGCAAATTTAGATATATAGGACGGAAGGTCCTTGCATCACTTAATCTATGGAAGCACCAAACAGCCTTAGGTCCTTTAAAATCTCCTTTACTTTTTTTCATTTATGATAGATATAGAATATATTACAGCACGCTGCCCCAGCTTCTTCATATAATGCAGTTGCAAAAACACATCTTTACAAGAGCCTCTTCTCTTCTTTTTAAAATTTCTGTTATTCAATCATAAAGTTCTTGAATGTATCTGTAAAGGTCTTGAGTATTTACGTTTTCATTTTTCTATTTTTGTAGATATATTGCCACATTCATATACCATGCATTTTACTGCATTGCTATTGCACTGGTCCGGATTATTCTGGAAAAGGCTTGGAACTGAAAAAGAGGAAAATAAGATATTGATAAATACCTCTGCCAGGGAATCGCCCCCAAAAGCCAGTGAGCATTGATCAGGAAGGAGTGTAGTTGGGGAGAGAGATTGGCATTATTGAACTTGTTTTTTTTCTCCATCTCTTCTCTCTTCATTCTTACTGCTTGTGGACATCTTCACTGCGTATGATCTTGTATACGATCCAGTAGAAAATGTTAAAAAGGAGGAAAACTAGAGGGAAGGCCACACGGGAGACTGTGTCGATCCTCTTGGCTCGGCCGATGAAGAGCTTTCGCATCTCATCAACAGTTTTCTCTGGGGGGTTGGTGGAGGTGGGTGCATTGTTGTTGTTGCCCTTGATGGCCATGCCATCCTTGGACTGCAGGCAGGCGGGACCCATGCCATAGGCCGTAAAGCTGAATCGACCCTCTCCAGCCTCATCCTCCTGCAACAAAGTCCAATACTCGTTTGGTTAGAAATCAAAAAAAGTGATTACACACATATTATCTCCCTTGTCCACATCGTGGCTTTGTCTTTAATAATCAATCCATTTGACGATAGATCTATAGATAGGGATGGATGGATGGATAGATAGAGGCACGTAGATAGATGGATGGATAGGTAGATACTGCATGAGACTGCACTTTTTTCAGCATTCAAAGACCTCAAGTTGACCCCTAGAGATCACCCAAGGTCAAAGTCAGGCATTATCAATCCAGTCATTTTAAGCACTGTGAATATGGAGCGGACAGAATAGTTGTATTGGTATTGCTATCACTCAAGGTTATGGGTGTGCAGTGTTTTAACCTTAGCCTGTTACTGGAAAATGTGAAGGATGTCAATAGCATTGCCTCATGCACGTCAATGCAACACCAGCACTTCGCTTCTCAAGGAGCCATTTTTAGACACCACGTCCTCTTTCTGTCCTTGCATCCTTGCCACCCCGTTTATTACTGTTCATGCCTGTTGGGGGTGAATGGAGCAAAACACACTGCCTCAAAGAAGATAAAAAGAGCATCATTGTGTTGGTAAATATGTGTGTCATTTAGGCGTGGCCATCCATGCGAAGTCTGTGCATTTTGCGTGGTCCCACTGTTTTTCCCTGGCCTGGGTAACACACAATGCAGCATGCGTTGACCTCTACCTCGTCCTTCAGTGGCGACGTCTCCGCCATTTGTAAGTATTACAGATGCTCCACTTTATTCCCCCTGCCATATGATTAATGTTGCTGGTGGAGGGACGTGACGTGAAGCTGTAAGGAGGGACGAGGCTGTGGCGCGGTGCAGAGTTCTGCATGCGTCACGCCCTCTTCAGCCCAGCCTGATTCATTACCTCACCCCCTAATTAAAAATCCCCCCCATTAATGCAATAAGGTAAGCTTTAGCTGGCTCCTACACTGTGTATAGGAGTGGGGAGGGAGATAAATAGTGAGAAATGAAGCTATGCCCTTTGGGTTTGTACTGGGGGAAGCAATTTATGACTGCACATCAGGATGCAGCACACTCCTCCCTGTTCCAGCATTTGCAATTCAGAGAGAGGGGTGTGTGGCGTGACGGAGAGGGAGAAGGGGAGAGAAAGAGGGAATGGAGGAGGACGAGAGAGCAATGAGATGCAGTAGGAAAAGAGAGAGAGAAATGACAACCTCTTGGCTCCTTCATCCATCACAATATTGATTCATGATTGATGTATTTATATCTCTCACGATGCAGACATGACTAATGGCTGAGATTAAAGTGAACCTTAAAACCAACTAGTTAGAGCCTCAATCTAATATTTATTCACAACCATTGCTTTAGCAAATGTGTAATGTAGCTTAGCATTGCATTCTTTGTGAATAATGTCTGTATAATATCTCTACATTTCCCATGTAGCTTATTTTTTGTAATTTTTACTATGCACACTTCTGCAATAGAAAGCATGAACACACATCTACTGTAAGTTGTTACGGTGTATTAACTCTTATTTTTCTTGTTATGTAGCCCAAACCCTAAGCATAATCAGTCAAGGGGAATGCTTAAGTTTTACTCTCATTGCAGTCCACATACTATTATGATGCAGACACATCAAGATTGTGTTAGGCGTGGTGACGCCAGATTGATTACATTCAGTTTAATTCCTGGTGCCACTGGGTTTGTAACAGAATGGTCTGAGAAAGATCCTCCCAGCATGCAACTCTTTTCACAGTGCTACTATTGTTTGTTTGACTAAGCCTGACTCTAACCTAATGCCACAAGTTGAATACTTAACTGCTTAACCCCAAGAACTTATGCGTTGTGTAAGATATGAAATGTTCTTGCTTGGTAAAAGTACATGTGTAGCAACTAAAGCACTGCTTTTTCATTAGCAAACAATATCAATAAACGGCTTAGTAGATGAAGTAGGTTTATTAAGTTTAATATCCTGCGCTATTTTAAAGCACAGGCATAACATCATGTTCCATTACCATCTTGTAAAATTAATTCACTAATATTCATCCTTAAAAATTTCTAGTCGCAATTTCAGAATTCCTTTTGGAACCATGATATTTTTGGGATTAATGTGCAGTGGACCAGGTGAACATCCGATGAGTGAAATCCAAACTGAATTTGTAACCCTGTACCCAGGTTCCTGATGCTACAGTACATGGTTGCATAAAGGGAGCCTGTCCAACTGCCACTCTCTCATCAAGCCACTGACCTGAAACCATTATGCACAAATGATGTAGCTCTCTTTAAATGAGTTCAAACAGTTGATCTTATTTAATTACACAATGAGCGAACATGACAAAGCTAGTGTATATCTACTATGATATACAGTAAACAATGTGACAGTTTCACAACCATGTACATGTTAAATAAAGTGTATTATTATTTGATATACATTACAAGCTTGATTTTATAGTACTGGTTTAAATTCCAGAGGACAGAATCAGATTAAGGTTAAAACATATACACAAAGTATGAAACAACTGTCTTTTAAAGTAGAAAACAATGAACCCTTTAATAAACCTCTGTCCTGTAAGGCAGTATGGAGGTAAGCTCCATGAATCACCATAGACTTATTTGCGTTGCTAATCCTCACTCTTATCCCTCCATGTTTACAAAACGCTTCGACAGCCCCAGATCAAAGCACCACGAACAGGAGCAGACGATCCCTAGTGAAAGATTCCCCTTGAGCACTGACCATCGCTAATGAGCTGATTATCCTCCATCAGTCATCAACTTCCCACTGAATAAGCCACTGTCATTGTTAAGCAGCGTAACAGTGTCTGTAGTTGAGGGCTCACTTCCCTCTTCACCTACTTTCTGTTACATCTATGAATGATATGCCAGGGCACAGTGGCATCAAAGGACAATCTCTTACACTTCCTCTCCTCGTTCTGTAGCTGTTTTTTTCTAATGTTTTGCTATAGAAGACTCTGGCTTTTAGTAGTTGTAGCCTTGAGGGCAACACTACCCACCCATGCATGGCTAAACAAAATGGCTTTCTCAAACTGTGAAATCAAATATGGGTAATAGGGGTGTAAAATATTGAGCCCATTTTTTAATTTTTATTAGGCACCTGTTATTTATCTAAAAAGATCTAGGCCTTGTGCCTATACTTCTTAGACAACAAAAGAATAACATGGTTATAGTCTGTTTATTTATTGTTGTGAAACTGAATGGCCAGGGCACGTGTATGAAAACGGCATTCTTTATTACTTTTTTCTTATCTGCAAGGGCTTCACTTCTTTTTAATATCAAGCAATTTTTTTGTAAGAAATTGGTTCCTGCAGGCCAATTTATCCTTTAAAGATGAATGGCGAGGGTCGAAGTTACCATCTCTTATCAGCAGGGGGAGGTGTAATTCCCTTATATTAGTATTGCAGTGTCTTCACAAAAAAAACACACATTTTATTGTAGAGACAAAATAAAAAAGATTTCGGTCACACAGGCAACACCCTCAAGACAATCTGTGCCATTAATCGATCCTAGACGGTTACAGAAATCAGCATAACTGTTGCAAGTACATCCCTTTGAATCCCTAAGCTGCTTGCACGTTCCTTGCCTGCAGTTGTCCTGCCTTTGAGGGAAATTAGGTACGAGAGGGCCTAAATAGCCTGCACCAGAACTGCCTTTGCCTTGTTTTATTGTGTGGAGCCTGAATGTGACAGTTTCCTCTGCAGTCCGGTCCACCTGAGTGATAGGCTTTACAAGCCATAATGGAAGAGCAGGCTTAGGCACTGAAATAGCCTCTAAGGGCCATAACGGTGGTGACCATACTACAATTAATGGCCATTAAAATATGTGATGCGAAGACCAGATCCTTGTAGTTTGTATAGTGCTGCTGTGGGAAAATCTGCACTGATATCCTATAGTAGAATTGATTTACGTACACATAGGGTATGCATGCATGCATGAATATATGTATGTATGGATATATCTATGTATGTATGTATATTTAACAAACCTACAACATAACCCTAACCCAAATCTGCATTCTCCGTGGTCACTACAAGAAAAACTATGAATACAGTGATTCACCCTTGATATGATATCAGCAGAAATCCTCATGAACTCAGAGATTTCAGAGATTTAGTAAAGGATCTGGGTCACACTTGGCAGTTATAGGATTTTCTATGCTTCTTTCTCCTCATGAAGAGCAGGGAGAGTTAACAGAACGATGAGCTGTGAGGTAGCTGTTTGCTGTGATCTACCTTGGAGCCCTGGGTTATTAATCTACCCTCACCTATTACATACATCCCAGTGGGATTGGGGATTACAACAAAAGGATTTAGGATTTATTTTTTGAGCTTTTTTACTCTTTTCAGTGACTGACTGAATTCACATACCCTGAAGTGGTTTGAGAATAGCTGAGCGAGCAACACAAGCACACACAACCTCACATGCAAACACACATACACACACTAAGGAGTTTAAGCAATGTTTGTGTAGGGCATGTGATGTTTTCTTTTTTTCTTCGACTTTATTAATTCATCCGTTGCCTAAGCTTCAGACTCAGCGAAGCAATTTTCTTATATTCCCCACGACTGACAGGTTTACATCTTATTCGATACCCAGGGTGGAGACTAATAAAGGAACACTGCACAGATAAAATTGATTGATTAACTGTTAAAAAGAAAAAGAAAACCATCTGAAGTCTAGATCTTATTGTCCTCTGGTATATGCAATGATCAATGCAGACCATGCACCCTCAGATCTGAGGGATTGTTGAAGTCGTCCATATGTGATAAATCCACCAAATTAGACAGTTTTATTTCATTGTCATTATGTACTGTAAAGGGAATGTGCTTGGGACCAAAGGTTTCCAAGTTAGATTGCAGCAAAGTGCTACCTTTTCGGTCTCACCTTTACTGTGTGCATTCCAGAATGGTCCCTGCGGCACTCCAGAATCAGTTTAAAGAGTTCCGTCAAATAAGGGGGTAGAACTTAAGCATTCACATGGTTCATGAAGGATAAAGTAACTGTATTAACTTACTAGATATATATATAAGTGGTGTTTATCTGAACAGTCCTCCCATTTATGCAAATCGACTAATTCTACCATGCAGAAATTATCTCAAGACATGACTAGCTATACATTGGACCAAATTTTTTGATCTTGGTCAAAATAGTGATAATAGGTACAGAACCAAAACGTTGTTAATTTAAGTGATACAAATTGTATTGAAGCTACGGGAGTCCAAATAATTGTATAAATAATAGTATGTGTAGTATATTATATATGTTCTTTACAAAACATATCATTTTATCCTTTAACCCAAATCAATTGAATTATGTATTATCTGACGCAAAATAGCATCGCCTAGAAAGTTAATACAAGCTTATGTATCTGATAGCCAGTCTGCCTGATCACATTACCAAAACTTCCATTACTTTCAGTACTCCCAGACAATGAAATAATCCCTTGTGCATTTGTAGTGGTAAATACAAGGTGTGCAGGTGTGAATGCGTGCAAGATGGTAGAAGGGATAAGAAGATAAGGGTGAAAATGAGATTCACCTTCATGTGCCGTCTCCTCCTCCTGAATCGCAGCAGCTCCTTGTGTTGGCGAGCAATGAAGTTGACAGCAGCGTATTCCAACAGGGCGGAGAACACAAACAGCAGGCACACAGCCATCCAGATGTCAATGGCTTTCACATAAGAGACCTGTTGGTAAACACACATACTCAAGATTAGCTTTTCACGTTGGACGGACAAACCGACAAAAAGGAATTACTTTGATACATCATCTTCATTTTGTATCCCACCTTTGAACATCTCCAGAATCGTCAATCCAGTCTAAAAACAGTACACTGGATGGTCAGTTCACTTGCCATGCAGTTTCTCACTCAGGCAGAAAGAACATAGAACCCAAAAGGGAATGGGTGGGTCAGATGAGGCTAAACAAAGCTAGGGCTGGCTGTCTGCTTGGCTGAGGATCACTGTTTCTGACAGACCAGTGGTCCTGGATTCTATCTTAGGTTGTGTTACAAACTGCACGGGTCACAAGAGATTGTTCAAATAATAAAAAATCAGCCACGTGGGACAAGAAAGGGTGGCAGTTGGTGTGGTGTGACAGGAATTGTATGGTTTTATGGCAATAAAAAACAAGCAGATGGTATATTTATTTCTTAAATTTGATTTACCCTTTATTTGTGTAGGTTATCTCGTTGATAACAAAAACTGTATTTTGCAAGGGAGCCCTGTGTACAAAAATGTCCAATAATATATATACACAAAACAAGTAAATAATAAAATAAAGTGCCATACAGAAATGTTGGGATGGACCACTCAGCCAGACAGATTTACAAGAGGTGGGCCTACATGAATGTCCATGTCAGTGCCATCTATAACTCATCAAGTTGCTACAGAAACTCTGTTCTCTGCCTTTGCTATGACACTCCAAATTGAGCTGTATCCTGTTTTCTTTGATGATCATTGAGATGGTTCTAGAACTGGATTGTAGTTAATATGTAGCTAAATTAAATAATAGGACATGACAAGATATACATGCCTTTATAAGGTCCCTGTCATTCACAAAGCATGTCACAGCAAAAACCACAGAGGAAAAACTCTGTAGACCTCTAAAAAGTGCGGCATGGCTTCGATGTGGTGAGGGCTTAAAAACACAACAACATTGAAAGTTCTTGAACCACCAACACTCCTCCTAAAGATGGCTAACTAAGTAACTAGGCATAAAAAGGCTTCTGTCAGTGAGGTAACTAAGAACAAAATGGCAATTCTAACAGAGCTTCAGTTCCTCTGCAGAGATGGGAGAACCAGCCACAAGGACAACCCTCTCCGCAGTACTCCATCAATCAGGCGTTTATGGCCGTGGCTAGACAGAGGCCACTCCTGAGTAAAAGGCACATGACAGCCAGCCTGAAGATTACCAAACGGCACATATAGCACTCTGAGACCATGAGTAAAAAGATTTTCCAGTCATACATGACGCGATTCTAAAATTAGTACTCACTGCTGGAATGTGTGGAATGCACACATCAATACGTCTATTTTTAAATATGTTGTTTATGCAGATACTGTCGCATTTTTCTCCATCTTTTTTTCTTTCTTTCTTGTTTCCTCTGATAGACCCTACCACAGTGACACTGGCACAGGGAGGAAGAGAAGCAAAGAAAGGATGCACCTTTGCTCAGCTGTGGTGTGTGATCATTATTGTGACAGCTGAACTGCACAGAAATCACGGTTCACTTGTTCAATTTTCAGAGCACATGAATCACCTAATGTCAACAAACAAAATGGGGAGGATAGTTTCCCAGAACATCATTATACAATTCTACTACCTCATGCTAGACTCTTTTACTCTGAAAATCCCTCCAGCTAAAATTTTTCTTTTCTTTTTTAAATAAAAGGTAGATTTCCTTTGATATACTGAGTTTGGCCATTTTAAGGACAGTGAGTGTGGTCTGTGTCTCATGCTGAATAATCCGTTATGTAACATGGTGACATGTGCTTCAGAAAAAAGCTCAAATTAAATTAGTTCATCTCTGCATTATACATATAGATAGATATCTAAGACATTCAATATTTTACTCTGATGAAGTTTGGAAACTAGTATTGAATACCTCATATCATAGTGTTTGTTGAAAATGCATACTTTTTTTATCCATACAATTTTCTATGGCAAATGTAATATTTCTTGTGTAGTGAAATCCACAAGGCGTTCTGACTGCATAGAACAGCAGGAACAAAAAACTAAAGTATCACAAAGTCAAAGTATAATCATGCTCAGCAAATGTGTACCATCGTGTACAGTATAAAACAGTGTATCAAGGCATGTTCAGGTGTGTAATGGTGACCACTGGAGCGCCAGGTATTGTTCATTCATAGAAAAGTGTGTGAATGGTTGTTTCAGGTGTGCCTTTCCTACCTTAGGCAGAGAAGCTCTGGAACCTGAACTCTGGGTTGTCATGGTGAGCACAGTGGTGATGCCCAGGCCCACCCTTGCAGGTGCAGCATCCATGTTGATCCAGAAGGAGACCCAGGATAGGATGACGATGAGAAGACTAGGAATGTACATCTGGATCAAGTAGTATCCCATCTGCCGTTCCAGATGAAAACGGACCTCGATGCAGGTGAACTTGCCTGGGATGGAGAAAAGGGGATCGTAGATAAGAAAACTAAACGACATACAAACCCTTTCTTGTAACTGTGTCTCCAATCTAGGGATTTTTTTAGATTGGTAGTTTTGGTCTTGTTTCCCAGGGGATCTGGCTGACACTAATGTATGCTGAGTTATACCAGAATCGTTATGCTAAAGATCCATTTAATCAGTAAAGATAAATTCTACAGTTGTATTTGCCAAGACTTTCCATTTAATTAGAGTTGTTGTTTCTGATGTAAAGGGAGGCTGCAACTTAATTAAAACATATTTATTCTTCTGATACATTCCATGTTTTCCATCAGAAAGGAGCCATCCAGCAGGATGTTTCTCACAGTTTGTCCTGCGAGTGTGTGAAAAGTTTGTGTGTGTGTTGTGTGTATGGTGCGTGTGTTATATTTCTAGACATAAATGAAAAGACATTGGCAATCTAGTCGTGCCAAACTGCAATGCACCAGCACAATAAATGCTCTAGCAATGTCTGGGTTTGTATCTCTCTACGAGAGGAGGGTGTTTGGGGATAATAGACAACAAAAACTATAAAATTATTGAAAGTAAAGCCAGTCCAGGAATGTATCTTCAATTTACAAGTAATACCAGTTCAATCTGAGCAAATTGAGACTAATTATATAATGTATTTGATACTTGATTGGGGGGCAGCAGAGCACGTATACTTAGGCCTGAACGGTGGTTGATTGCTGAGTAGTAGAGCGCGCATACACAAGCCAGAATGGTCATAGAATAATGGGCTACAGAGGGGGAGGGAGACAGCGAGAGAGGGGAAGGTGGGGGGGAGTCAGATAGAAAGAGAGCCCTATTGAGAGAGCAAAAGAGAGGGGGTGGGGAATATAGAGGGGCTGAACTGTCCTTGAAGACATTGTCTCCAAGAAGGGAAAGGAGATGGAAGAGCGGGGATGGCAGGAGAGAGAGGAGACCCTAAGGGGATTTCACTTGTGTTCACCAACACAGGGGAAGGGAAAAGAAAAAGAAATAGGATAAGAAATTAAGAGGCAGACATTTCTTTTCGAAAAAGAGGGAGAGAGAGAGATAAAGAGAAGGGATCAGAGGCAGCACAGTCAAGAACGGCTCTCTGGCCACATGCTTAGATGGGCTCCAGTCGTCTGTGCAAGGTTTGAACCTGACCACTGTTCAGGGTGTGCATGTGTGTACGCGTGTTCAGGGCGGGCATGTGGACGCGTGTGTTCATGGGGGTTCATCACGCCCATCTGGCAGCTGTAGTCAGCCGTGTCAAGGCTGCTAGACTGGGGAGGGAGCCTTACACACACAGACACTATGCATCTTTCCACCTGTCTGCTGGAAGTGTCACCCTGCTTTTGAATGATGGCACAGTCTCTCAAATAATCAGGGAGATGGAGTGCCACAACATTTAGTCTGAAGAGGAGCGGCACAAGAAAAGAATTGAACGTCGTCTCAACAAACCCACTAACTCAATCCAGTACAATAAATGAACCTACAGTATTCCACACTCTTTTGTGTTCACCTTCCCACGTTTTGCAGTTGAAACTACATACGTTTCCACACTGTTTCTTTTTTTCTGTTTCATCTGGAGTGTGATGATTTCAGACTGGCTGGCTTGACTGGACAGATGGTGTACAGCTAAATGAAAAAGACCATGAGGGACAAATGGAGCATAGCCACTGTCCTTCCTCTACTGATTTTTCCATCCTCCATTCTCTCAATATTCAAGGGTTGCATGTTATTAAAATGCCCTCCGTAAAGCCACTTCTTTGCTGGTAACCATCAATAACAGCCAAATTAGTGACCCAGCATATCTGCCATGTATTTTAAATGAAAATTACGTGGATGGCGAAAGAAAGATGGCGAGAGTTAGAGAAAGGGATAAAAAGAGAAAGAATAGTGGGAGCACAGTGGAACGATGGACAGACACATAAATCATTTGACGGAAAAAACAAACGTCATAAGCAAAAGAGATAGAAACGAGTGCTAAAACCAACCTGTGTTGTAGTGCTTTGTGCAGTACCGCAGGTCTTTCTCCTCTTTCAGTAAGAACTGAGGCAGCGTAAGCCCGTCAGCCACCTGCACGGCTCCCTTCTCATCCCACTCAAATATCAGGTCATTCATTGTATATCCGACTGAAAAGAAGGTAGATGGGATTAAAATAAGACCGCTCACATACTTTCATGTATGTGACAAACAACCTGAGAGACATCCATAAATCCATAATCGCCACAGAATACGAAATAAATCGTTCTTCTGGATGTGTACTTACAGCTCTCCAGCTGCATAATACAGGTCTGTACATCCATTGGGAAATTCTTCAGGTCCATAGGACAGGCAAGGATCAGTGTTATCCTGTGACAAATACAAATAACCGTGACCCGTTATAATAACACAGCTAGTGGGCTAAACAATAACATGATATAATAATAAGATAACATCACACCATATTGCTAAAATTGCTATTTTGCTTCAGAAACATGCAGTGGTATACATTTTGTTGCTTAGCAATATGAGGGTTTAGTTTAAATGAATTACAATGGATATTTCCCAATGCAACCACAAAAGTTCAAAGTTGCCACACAGTCGAACTCCAAATAAATGACCTACATCTTGAGATACTGTCACTGAACGGCTTCACTCCCATTTTCGAATTGAGCCCCACCACACTGCAACAATATCTCACTACATTCCAACCCTTATCCTGTGTTCATCCACACATCCAATCAGAAAATACAAAGAAAAAGGCAACATCAGGAAATAGGATACCTTATACTATACAGAACATTGCCATTTTTAGAAATCCGAAGCAACTTGTTGTCGGTGGTGACCTCGTGGAAGTTGGCTCCTTTCTCGTTGGCAAAGAACAGATCAGGTTTCCAGATGGAGTCCAACATGGAGGGGTCCAGATCCAGGCTGTCATCAGGGTACTCACTATAGGCCAGGCGCGGATCATTCCACTGTTGCCTCAGGAAGATGTTCACTCTGTAATCCTGGGGGAGAGAATCGATCAAAACAAGTTAAGTGTTTGACTTTGTTTCGGCGGATTTTAACTGTGAACCCAAAATCTGACATGAATAAATTATAAACCATCAACATTTCAAATAATGGATTTTTTTGTTAAATGTGTTTGCTGAATACAGAGGCAGCAATGGTGGTGAACTAGCAGCTGCTAGGCACAGCTTCGATCAGGTACAAATTGCATGTATTGTAGGGGGGTGGGTCAGACGGCTGAGCTGTTAGGGAATCGGGCTATTAAGCAGAATGTTGCCGGTTTGATTCCCAGCCTTGCAAAATGACGTTGTGTCCTTGGGCAAGGCACTTAACCCTACTTGCCTCGGGGGGTGACAATGTAAATGTAGAATGGCAAAAGGCAAAAGGCAACTGGTATCACATCTCCAGTGCTAACCAACTCTGCCCTTAAGCAAATAACTGAAATCCTAGATTTTCAAGGGTCAACGCATAGCATCTGACCCTGCACTACCGCTTGCATTGTAATGCCTTTACCACCCCAATGTTGGTCCTGCTGTAAAGCGTGTGTAGTAAATACGCTTTTATCTGTTTAGTTTATGCTGTGCGTGCCCCTTTCAAGACTCTGGGCCTAACTAGTCCTGACCAGAACCGGTTTGTCCCCACAGCCTGTGCCACATTCCTGCTGTTCTCAGTCAACTATCCATCTGGAGACACTGGTTCACGTTTAAGGGTGCTTAGACCTTTCCAAAATACAGATAGATCCCCTACATAATTAGTGATGTTGTGATGGTACTAATAAGATGTTGTGATGGTACTAATATGAACTAAGTTCATATTTCCACTGTCTGTTTACCTAAATACATTCACAGTTGCTCTGGAGAAGAAACAGAAACTTTGCTAATCTTTATTTTATCAGATGACTAGGACAAATCTGTCTGTCTTCCAAATAGTTCCTCAACAAATTGTACAACCATTGCGTGGTTAAATGTAGCACATTCAAGAAAAGGGAGTTCCAACCCCAAATAGACACACAGAGACCAACACCTTAAATAAAACCAAGTGTTTTTTTTCTCTCAACTTCAACTGTGTACTGCATTTTAATATCTTCAGATACAGTTTTTTGTAAAAACAAAAAAACCTTTATGTATAACCCTATACTGGAATGTTATAGGAAGATTTCATATACTGTATTTAACAACTTCATAGGACCTTTAAT
The DNA here is from genome assembly GCF_038355195.1 of Osmerus mordax. NCBI lineage: Eukaryota > Metazoa > Chordata > Actinopteri > Osmeriformes > Osmeridae > Osmerus > Osmerus mordax. The sequence goes on along the minus strand of NC_090061.1, from coordinate 4,928,151 downwards.
GAGGAAGATATGAACAGTCATCAGTCTGGTGCTTCAGAATATAAAGGTCCCTCTGTAAAAATGAAAATAGAGCTACAGCAGTGGCATTTAGCCACAAGATTCCACATTAATTGTCAATTATTCTACAATACAGATCCACAGTTCTGTTATTCCTTAATGGTCATTAAACTGTTGGAGCAGCAATGCATCATAGAATAACATATCAGGCCTGCCAGAGTGCAGCAGGTGACATTTAGAATGGCAATCAGCCACAATATTAGATGGACATTTGTTGAGCAATCAGGCAAACCCACAAGATGACCTGTTTATAACTACATTATTTCGGGGACTCAAATTCAAGACCACTCGTACTGTATGTAATGTCTGTCCTTCTGTTTTTATATTTATCTTAGCATAGCATAAAATGTTCCCTTGTCAACTGGTCGCAGCATCTTAAAGACCAATGAATAATCAGTTCAAAGTAAAAATGATTAAAAGATTATTATCTTATAAGTTGTAACTACAGTATGATTCATTCACTGCATATTTATTAACACACTTACCCTGTGTAAAAAGAGAAAGTTTAGGCATGCAACAGATACAATTATATTCATCAGTGTAACCCAAGGCGCACTAATACCAATATGTCAAGAGTGTAATTAATATTGACTAGGTGCACTCTCTCTAATATCCACACGCATCAGATCCAAGCCCATGGCACACTACAGAGTTCTCTACCCATGTTTTTTTCAGCAAGAATGTGACATTTGCACGGTATCTTGCATACGTTTCGTATATATGTGTTCGGTAGAACGTTTGACCAAGGCCTAACTCTTCTTAAGGTTTATTTTCTCTACTCTTTATCCTTACAGTAGAAACAGAAGAGTCATGACAACTAATTAGATAGCCAATGGCCAGTCTCCTGAGGATGATACTTTTAAAGCAGGGTAAACAATTAGGACAGAAAGGGGACCAGGGGACCACGGGGACAGGAGCCGGTCCCTCACAGAGAAGCCCAGTCTGTTGGATCATTATGGCATGAGCCATTGTTCCTCCGACCGCAGCCTTTTAAAGCACTAAAGATTTATTGATGTCTTTCTCTACTTCTTTCCTCCTCCTTTCCTTTCTATGTTTCACCAATTGGCCTTCACAGAATAGGGAGTGAGACCGCTGCGGAATGCGAATCAATTCCACTGGCACTGGAGGAGGAAAAGAGTGGAAAATCTAGCATTTGTTCTGCATAAGCAAGTTCTGCAGCTCACAGCAGTTTAAAGGCTAGCCTCACATGGGGATCTGGCGTGTAGAAGAGGACAGACGTGAGCATATTGTTGGTATTTTTTTCCTGCCCTAAACTTTAAACCATTTCAACATTGACTTGGCATAAGCGAGACATTTGCGAGACATTTGATAGCATATTGAATTTAGGTTTTGAATGAACCCAGTGAACCACTGAAAGTGTATATACTCAACATTTGTGGTTCAATTCTGGTTTTCTTTTCTTTTTTTTTGCAGACCACAAATTAGGGACATCATAATTTCAAAGATGTTTTTTTTCTGTAAATAATTATTAATAATTTAGCCATACTGGTATCTAACAGCATAAACAAATTAAAAATACAAATAACTTACCATTGTTGTTTCAGCAATAGATCCAAAACTGTTAATAAAAATGTTGCAAGTTACGTTTACAGGTGGACCTGTGAATGAAAAGGCAAAAAAAGATATATATTTTTTTAGTATTTTCACACAAAATGTGTGTCCTGCGCATGTCTAGATAGAACTTTAAAGCCGGTACACAATCTATGAAAAGTTATTTTCTAAATAACATCATAAGAGACATATCCAAGGTTTCTTTCAAAGAACAGTGTCAAGGTTAGAACAAATTGCATTATTTTGCATTGAATGTACATTTAAGTCCAAACTACCTGGTTGTACGAACACAAATAAGATTACCCTAAAAATATGGACGTGAGGTCTGGAAGGTCAGGACGTGTATAAAATACAATATTATCCGACTTAACATTGGAAACTGTCCTAACCATACTGGGCACCAGTTGAAATGGGCACTAGGATAACCCTATTTTACATAGAAAATGTTTTAGATGAAGAAAGAACTATAAATATGTCCATCTATCAATAGTAAAAGCATACATATTAAGTCATTTAGTCATTTAGCAGACGCTCTTATCCAGAGCGACTTACAGTAAGTAAATGCATTTGTGTCACTGGTGCAATACACAAGAAAATGAACTATAAGAACACTATTGATATGTTTTTGTGACAGTTCTATTGCAAGCAAAAATAGTTGTATCCTTAAATTAAGAAGAAATTCTAACATAAAAACTATATTGAAAAACAACTGAAACGATAAACACTGTTCACAATTAAAAAACTGTTAATCCGTTGCAATTTTTTGTGAACTACAGAAAGCTGTCGCAAGTATCCTCAATTTATTTAATATTCTACAGAAATACGGTATATTCTATCTGTCCATGTAGCTGTAGTTCATGTCATACATTGTGTTGTCATTCAAGGTCATAAGTTGCCTGTTTAAACACAAACAGTCCCATGTTTAATGTTCTGTCCTTCTAATTCAGATAGCTCGAGGCAATAATGAACAGAGGGCTCTGGATTATTCTGATGGCCAATTACTCCTCCTGTCAAAGTCTCACAGTTGCTGGAGGCACGGGAGAGGAAGATCATCTGAGATTCAGATGAAATACACACACGTCGCACGCACACACACACAAACACACAGACAAACACAAACACACACACACACACACTGACACCTAGTTAGTTAACCCATGAAGTAAGAAAGCCTCATTGTGGTAGTGGTGCACTGTGGAAAAAACAAACAATTTAGAATCCCCTTGAGTTGAATGTGACATACTGAAAAGATTAAAAATAAATCCATAGCAATAGTTTGCACGCAAATAGGGTAAAGAAGAATAAATAACTGAATCCACGTCACATTAATCAGGTCCGTTACAGTTTGCCTTCATAGCATGAACACATAACAATGGTCAGGAGTGACAAATACTTCAATCATCATGAAATGGAAAACATATCGCAAATGTTTTCTGTGAATGGTTTCCAGCAGAGCTGGTTTATACTGTTCTACTTAAGGCCCTGCCATGCTGTGGTCTCTCTTCACTGCAGAGGAAGTGGATGTAATCATTTGTCTTCTCCTGACATTCCTTGCAGTTTGTGACGTAAAGCTTGGGTAAATCTAATGTCCTGCTCCTTGTTTCCTCCTCCACACTTCAGTTCCTAGCCCTCCAATGAAGGAAGATGGAGACAAAAACAGAGACGGAAAGAGGAAGAGAGAGAGACAGAGAGAAAGAGAGAGAGAGAGAGGAATTGAGGGGGAGAAAGAGAGGGAGAGAGAGAGAAGAAGAGACAAGAGCGATGAGGGGGGCTGAAAACAGCAGTTAATTAACTGTCAAGCAAGGCAGGGTGACTCATACTGTAGCCCAGAATTATTTCCTTTACTGTGTTTGTGCCAAACAGTCTGAGCCCTGCAAAGAAGGCAGCCAGTATGTGTGTTTGTGTAGGTGTGTGTGTACGTGTGTGAATGTGTGGTAAGCTCTGCAACAACTTTGTCTCCACAGAGTTGTCTGCCCATCAGAACCTCGTTTCTTTACCCAACCTTCTCGCTCATTAAAAAACAAGTGACAACAGCCATAAACTGTGATAAAACGCCCCCACCCCCTGACTCGGTTAGACCACAACATAAGTTACTAGTGTGTCCCCTGTGGGCACCTATCCGCAGTCGGAATCCCAATACGACTTATCAGCAGTATATTTTCCAATTTACAGTTTGCACCCACCTTGGTGACACCTTTCATTATTTGTTTACTCTAATTGCTGACTGACCACAAACTGATCCTGAAGAAATTAGTCCCGTCTCCTGTAACAGTGTGACATCAGATCTGGTCGTGAATTTATATACTACTTAATCAATCAGCTGAAAGGAGAGAGAATTACATTCAGACAGAATGATGAAACCAATAAGTCAGGAGTGTCTTAGACAGTCTCTCTGGTCAGAGAGGTGCATACATATCAAGAAAAAAATAAGAATGTTCAAAAGATATAAAAAAGATAGTAAAACTGTGTTTCCTATGTCACAAGGTTAAACAGTTAAGTCTGCCCTGATAGTAGTTTAAGTGAAATCATGTAATGTACATTTTTAAAAATGCACTAGCAAAGTCTAGGAGTCAAAATGGGAACTATACTGGACCACCACTTCCCAATCGTGCTGTCTTCAGCAAAACAAAGGCTATTAAATATTTATATTGCTTAGTCTGTATCCTAGAAGATGTCTGCAAAGCAATTCAATTTTTTATTGATGTAATTCATATACTACACATTATGAAAAGAACTGAAGCAGAACCCATTTTGTTCAGAGAATAGGCAGAGCAGATCAGAAAGATACGTATATAGAAAGAAAGATAACTTACATTTTAAATGTGTGTTTTATTTATGAAGAACTTTCAGAAAAAAAGATAGAAGAGCTGTAGGTTGTTTTAATAATGTCCAAAATCTGAATCAACAGGAGAGTGATTCAAGATGCAAGATGAAATTCCAGATTCCATGAAATCCTTGCAATATGTTGTGTAAACATTCTTTGCTCATATCACTTATAAAAAAAGGAGATGTAGATTGTTTGTTATGTATCATCACATTAAGAATCTTGGATTTAAGACACTGTATGACACACATACAGTAATTCTTGCATATTTATGTGGTGGTTAGGCTACATGAGATTTTTATTTTAACAGCGTTTTACTGCAAAAGAAACAATTTCGTTTGCGTTTTAATTGGACTGCAACTTGAGAAATAGAGGTTTCTCTAAGGTAGATATGTTCTCATCCATCATGTTTTCACAGAGGGAACTTGGGAGAAACATTATTTCCCCAAACACTTAGTGGGTGAAAAATACCAATATTACACTTTCTTTTCTCCTCTGCACTACTGTAATGCCAGAGGGAATCTAGGATTAATTAGACGGTGAAATGTATTCAAATTCAGGGTTGGGAAAAGGGTGGATGGGTGGAGAGATGGAGGGAAAAACGATAAAGATTTGGGCATGTGTGTATATGTTCATATGTGTACTGTATGTTTCTGTGTTTTTTGTGTCTGTCTGTGTTTTTGTGTGTACTGTATGTTTTTGTGTGTGTGCATTACCAACAGGTGTTATATCTGCCTTGCTATGGTACTGTTACTGTAGATTCTTAGAACCAGTGACTGTGTTTTGTCGCATGCCTATAATTAATGACAGCCAACTAAATCACCACATAGCTTTCTTGAGCCAGAGGCGAGCAGTGAGTGATGGGAAGACATGGCAGCCTAGGAAGGGTGTGAGTCCAGAATGACATAAATCGACTTCAGGTCCGTGGTGTAGGTACAGCAAATAAAGAATAGTTTACTGAATTACCAATGCATCGATGGTGTGTCTATCCTCAAATTGATCGATCCACAATTTCGCATTAGAAGTCTGTTGTTATGCCCGACCTTTTGTGTCGTTGTTTTGTATGATCATGAGAGGAATGATGTATGTCATGAGAAGGGGGATGGGCTTTCCTGATATGTTGAGTCGTACAGTATCAGTCATCTGGCGGAGTAATCAACTGAGTAGACTCTACTCAGGCGCAGTAGAGGGAAATAAAATGAGGCTGCGGTTGACTGCTAGCTCGATCAATCCAGCTACTATTGAGCTCTTCTAATGATTTCATATCGATGCCACATAAAAACCATAACCTGACCACTCAAACGCAGATCTATGCAACAATAATTCTCCACAACATCCATTTGTCCAAATTTTTATGTAAAACACAGTACATATCTAGAATAAATTTGATGAAGCATCCCCTCTAAAGGCCTATTGGACACAACCTTTGTCGAGACAGAATTGTAATCTCTGATCAGTGTCATAAGTAGTGTTATTTGTTCTAATATATTTCCTTTTTTATAAATTAATTGCTGTATGTGATTGAAAAATTGAGTATTCAGACCCGTTTACTTTTTTCACATTGTGGTGTGTCATAGACTTAACATTCAAAGGAAAATAAATAAATAATAATTCTAAGAAAAAAACTATACGAAAAAAAAAAAAAAGATTGATCTAAATGTATGTTTTTTCATGAACCAAAACAAGTCAGTAATCAGACCCCTTGCTATGTTACTCTACTCTACTCTACTATGTATTTAGGTTTTGCTCCTCCATGAGATTGGAGTTAAGTTGTGGTAATTTTTGTTATAAAACTGGCAAAAAACAGCTATCGCTTATCATCTGATCTGCAAATCCCTGGGATGTACGTGTATTATGTGTACACCAATGGTAAAAAATATTTGAATCTCTAACTTGAAAGGATTCCAATACTGTCTGAAGACACTGTATTCAATATAGATAGAAGTACAGCACTACATAAACACAACCAGACAGTAGTGTAGTGTAGAGGTAACATCCACTTATTATATTGCCTTGCATTAATCAACAGAAAACCTCAGTGAAGACAGTTCATGTGTTATGTGATATGAACACCCTCTAATAAACAATGCTGGTGCTCTAATCAAAATCCACTAGTGGGCCAGTCAAGTGCTGATACGTCAAGCATAGACCTGCAAATCTGCTGAACCAGCTCCCTTGCCTTCTACACGCTGAAGTTCCCTTAATATGGCTAAACAAAAGTAGCTTAGCTCAGTGCATTACACACAGAATGATTACAGTGTTTCATTTAGGAGCAAGGATATACTGCGGATTTCAAACCAATGTGTTTGGGGTCAATAACCAGCTTGACAAGAAAATAAGGTTCAAGTATCCTTTCAAGCGTGTTGAGTGTGCAGCTATTCAGAGCAACAACATCTTCCTCTTGGTTGGTCTTTACCAATAGAGTAGATCAAAATCAAAGGTCCATGTCTGGAGCAAGTCAACCTCTTTGTTGACACACGCATGCGCACACACACATATACACACACTCTATTTATGGAAATACAACTGCCAACTGGACAACTGTATTCACAGAAGAGTATAAAGAAAATCTCAGGATACAACTTCATTGTTTCTTTACACTGTACAATCAGCGCTTGTAGTAATAGATGACAGAATTCCGTTTAAATTATACAGCTGTTAAATTGAGGTATGGAACTGGAGAAACAGATTTCAATTCTGAGAGAAATTAATGCAGTCCATGATTTGGTTCAAGTTTAAAAGTTTAAACCAGTCTAACTACAGTAGTGAAGTTACGCAACACCGTACACAACGGTTTGACAAGTTACAAAAATCCTTGTCCTGCACAGTATACAATCTATCTTATTAGAAATAAGGTCAGTTAATAATAGGGTGCTTCAGGAACACATAAAGCAGTCAGTGGAATTACAGTAATTATAATCACTTCAATAGGATAATATACTATCTATGTGTTTGAGAATCAGACAATATAACATTTGCATCTCTACGTAACTGTACAAATGTAAGTGGTAAAATCACCTCTTCACAGTGAGATTTACCTTATACTTTAAACAAAACAAAAAAAACACTGTCAAGGGAAATGTCAACATAAAATATACATTAAAGTATATTAAATGTGACATTGGAGAAAGGTTTTGGTCTACTTGCTCTGTGGCCAGCTGTTTACCAACCTCCAAGTGGAAACCATAGGGACATATACATTGCACAGTAATTACGTAATTTTGAGTTCAAGCATGAGCTTTTAATATCTTTATTATCAGAACCTGCCGGACGAAGCATACTGTATCCCCAGGATGATAAAAAAGAAAGTACCTTTCTTGTGTGTAGCTTCTGATTTGGTGCCTTGTGGGTCTAATGAAAAAAAGATTAGGATTAACACATCATATTCTAACAGCAGAGAACTACTACAGAACATGTTGTTTTACCTCATGAAGGCAAACAACAATGAAAACATTAACACGGCTTATTTATCTTAATATCACACTGGTGCCAACACTTCAGCAAAGTGAGTGTGTGGCGGGCAGGGGAAGACTGGAGGGGCCAACATACTGAAGGCAAGAGCAGGAAGGGGGGATGCACTGGTTTGTAATCAATCAATGCCATAGCGGGCAGGAGAGGAAAGGCAATGCACGGAGATGAGAGGAGTGGGGGATAGGGTGCAATGCAGTTCTCTTCACAAGAGGCAAAGGTGGGTTAGCAAAATGCACTAAAGAGATGCAATACATCGGAGAGAACAGGGGGAAAATGCAAAGACTACATGTCAAACCGGCTTCGCTTAGTTTGATTTGCCTCATTTGGTCCTAAATTGCACATTTATAATTTTGCAAACTGGTCTGTGGTTTAATTGTTCTTTAAAAATAGATTCAAATGGTATGTGTGTAGTGAATTAGATCTCTGTCTGCATTTCTATGTCTGTGTAGAACCACCTTCCTCTGGGCTACATAATTAGGCTTTAGGAAATACATTTTGCCTACCAAACCATTTTATCTACCCACATAGTGAACCAACTTCAGGAAGTCAGTAATGTAAAAAGACTGAGTTTGAGAAAAGTCACAGTTTCACACTGAACTTTTTAAAGCCTTGTTGGAAAAACTGTTTTCATACCTAGCCCCTGAAAAATATAAATTGTATAAAAGATTCACAAAATAAGCTAAGTTACTGTCTCAGACCTATGCTGTTTAATTAAATAATTAATCTAAAAATCCTTTACATTTTTGCATATTCATTCACATTTGTTTTCCTATACTGCTTATCCAGATCAAACATCTGTAATATGATCTCTTTATCAGATCAAATATAGCCAACTTCATTATAATAACTTAATTTGGCTACATGTATTTACTTATTTATTAATTTACTTCAAATGGAAATTAACAGTCCAAAAACACGACTGGGCAACTGATTTTCTGAGCTTGACAACTGACACTGTGTGAAGTACTAGCCTATAGAAGTTTGGCTGCAACATTACAATCTGTGTCGTCAGAGGAGAAAATATCTATTAAGATACATGGAAAGCATTCAGCATGACCATTAACTGTAACAGACAGGTAGCAAAACTATATAATCTCACTGTATCCATACAAGAGACATTTCCTTCCTTTGCTACACACAGCAATTTCTCTGTGTCAAATTAAACTTCATGCTAATCCTTCGGGCTAGGAATCTGTTTGAAATCTGAAAACCTGCACAGAACATCAGACTGGCACTTCGATTGTTTCCTTTGTTAGAGGCTATATTCCCATAAATGGTTTAGTACTACTACTGTGTAAAATCAATTCTCCGTGCGTCATATATGTATAGCAAGAATCTGTCGACTATATAATCGTGTGACAATCTACAATAGAATTTTAAATGTACTTTCAGGCCTAACCCATATGCACAAAAGGAGCTCCCAAATTAAATGTGTACTTAGAAAACGGTCACAGTAAACTATTCTTATAACCAACATATTTGGTTCACAGGATAGGTTTGTCTACACTCAATACATTTTAAATCTAATAAGTCACCACACAAACATGTTTAGTTTACTTTATGGTTCTACATCATTTCCGGAACATTCGATTAGCTAAGCTTAAGGATGTATTTTTGACCGTTATTTAATATCATCCCATTTTCTACCTCTCCTATCCAAGATACTGGATGGAGAAAAGATCAAGGGCGAACCACCATCCTGTTCATAACAAGAATGCCTAATGTAAAAATGAGAGCACAGTTTGACTTTAGAATGGTGTGGGTGATATTCAGCTCAGTGTCATTTCAAAGATGTGGACATAGCCTTATACTTTTGGCTGACTTTTATGCTATCCATTTAATATTCTGCTTTGTCCTTGTGGTCCAGGAGCCGCTTGACATAATCAATATTTTGACATAACTCAGAGCTAAGTCACCTTTCCTGCAACATAAATATTCTGTGTGTTCAGTGCCTCACATCCAAATATCTGATAAAAAATGATTCCAGTAAAAACACACAGTGGAGTTCAACATGCTAAATCTAGTTAAACACTTAAAAACGTCTTAAATTGAGATGGACTTTCTGTGTTTCTGTCTGCGGGATCTGTCAAATTCAGCAAATCCATCCAGATGGTTCACATCTGCATTTGTAGATGAGCCCTGCACCCCACCTCCACCCACTCACCCTGCTCCCATGAATCCTATTAAAGTGCCGTTAAACAAGTGCTGATAATACCAAATGAACGTCAAGCTCCACCAGCTAATAATGATTCACCTCTAAAGGCTAACATTGATAAGAAAGATGCAGAGAAAGACAGAGGGAGAGAGAGAGAGAGGATACTGTGCGCAGTAACAGATATGTCATACTAAGAAGAGGTAATACAAGAGAAGCCAAACAGTAAATATACGGCAGCAAACTGTATATTTACACATGTACATTAGGTATTGTTAAAAAAAGACAGTTCAAAAATAAGAGTCTCATTCGCTCAAAAGCACATTGACAGTTGTTTCATTAAGGTTTACACTGATCATCACTGTAATTCAGACTGGCAAGTGACTTTCAAGAAGAGCAAGTGACTGAGGCAGCGAAAGAGCACAACAGCGCAGGCGGTGGTAGCGGTGGCTCTAACTAGCAATGTATTTTTGGTAGAATCTGCACCACTTCATGATTGTTGGGCCGGCTGCTTTTCAGTGTGACTGATGAGGAGGGACAAGGTTATAGCGGAGAGCCGAGTCACAGCTGCAGTCTGCACCATTCATCACTATAGGCCATAGATTAGAGGCCTGCTGCAACTATCCTGCCTGTCCCTCTACAGGGAAAGGGAGCTGGCTGGCTACCCGCTCTTCAAGCTCTGTGACCACAGAATTCCAATTTGTTTCACATATCACTGTGATCTGTAAACAAGCCCTGCATACAAAGGAGGTGCTGGAGTGTTGGGATGGGGGGGGATGAGGGTAAGGCATAGTAATGATTCTGTCTACCTTAACCTTCACCATTGTTTGAAGAGAGACCAAAAATTAAGCACGATGAATATACGTAAAAGAAAATTTGTGGATCTTACATGGGATGTCCAAAATGGATCGGATTGTTTTCTTTTCGAACCAATAGAGAAATTAGCTGAATCAATTCAAAGGATTTCCCACAGCCAGCCCCAGTCATGATCAGTGTAATTCCCTATCATGCCGGCACATTCGTAGCTTCAGGCACTTTTCATCTCTTCTCTTTCCTGTTTCCCCACTGTTGCTGTGTCATTAAATTAGCAGGGTTGGTGGTAATTTGATGAGGTGTGCTTCCCAGCAAGAGCTCAAAACTACAAAACATTCTATTCTAACATTCCATATTTTCTAAAGGTTATACGGAACACTCCAGTTCTTAACATTCCGTTGTAACACTTCCATCACTCCAATGGGATTTCAATTAGATCTATCATTCCATGTTCTAATATTTGTTCTAATATTCAATAACTTGTAAAGCTACACCCAACTGTATTCCAGTCTGAAATCTAGTGAAGCTGAAAATATTTTTTATAGATTGTAATGCAAATTTTCTGTATGTATGTAATTGCCAGCAGAGGACAAACTGTGTGAATGAGTGAACGTCATGTTCCTACATCATGTTGGCCTGACAGGCATGACAAACACCTGCATTTCTGACTCTTGGTAGACACTTGGGATATCTTAGTATGAAACATTATGTAAACCTAACTTAATGAATATTTAAAATATATTTCCCATTGGGGAATTCTAGGTTTATGCTACTCAACAAATGTCAAGCATTTAGCAAACAAAAATAGTATCTGCATTAGGACATACAACATGTGATGAATTGTAATGGTCAACGACACCAGTCCTTAAGCCAGGGAGGTTTGGAAGCAGCAAATTCCAATTCAACTTTGAGTTTGAGTTAACAGCATAGTGCATAAATTTAATCAAGACATCGCATTTTCAACAGTATGAATATTAAAGATCACATAGTATAAGAGAAGTATGTTGTGGCCTTCCTTATAAACTGAGATGCTATTGTAAATCATGAGCAGGCACCAAACTCAAATGATGCCTTGAAGCACAAAACAAGGCTTTAAACAGCACAACAAATCGACTTATTTTGTTAACAGCATAGTGAGGAGATGTTTTAAATGCATTAGTGAGTGATGTGTTTCAATTCTTACAAGTTTAATAATGCATACTCAAAAACAGGCCTGCATACACTGAGATATCATACTGTACTAATGGAGATAAGAGATAATAGTTTATAGCTAGCAAGCTACAAACTTAAAGCTCACCACAGCAAGTCGATGTGGACTATTTCATATTTACTTAAATAATTGCTTTTTAAAAGCCTATCAAATGTATTTTTTATCAGTAACCATTTAAAGACTAAGATAATCTCAGTGTATAACATGAAAATGGATAGTTTGTACAAGTCAAGCACAAAGAATAGATTCATTCAACTCTAGAATTAATATTGTACCATATTTTCCCATGTGCAAAACTGAAAGGGGAAGCAACAAACAACCTTCCATGGTCATACATTGGGTACGAAACAGTTATGCAATACAATATTCCTTTTCATAAACCGATATTCTGTACTAAAAGAAGGATATTTTCGACCACCTTTTAAAAATTCCTAGACTTATCTGCCACAATGTGAGACCATCGAGAAACTACTGTCATCTCTTAGCTGTGTTACTGACCTGGTACAGCAGTAATTGAATAAGGAACCTCTGACATGTATCTTTATGGGAACTTCCATTCAGGGACAGGTTACTTACAGTATATCAATATTAGGACACAGTAAGGAACATACACCAGGTGATTTGACCTTGTCCACCAACATACTCTCAAGATATTGAGCCTGTATTAGTGGGGAGGTATGGGGTGTTTACAGGAATGTAGCCAACTTGTACCATGATAATTCATTATTCAAATAAAAGAATATCATGATAACATATAATGGTAGCACATACATTCTGTAAATATAAGAGTATAAGGGTGTAAGAGGGAGGTATTTCCTAACATCTAAGGTGTGCCTAAGAATGGGCAAATTTACCTTTGTTCCATACTGTATTGGATGAACAAAACACATCAACACATTTATAACAACTGACAGCATTTAAGTAGTTGAAGCACAAAGATAGGAAACATGAATATAAACCAAATCTAAACATTTACCAAACTGCAATCTCTTTATGAACCTGCTACGAAGACAATAAAGACAATGTCAATGTAACGTAATCTTTTTTTTACAAAGACTTTTTGAGGTCTATGTTTGGCTACATTTCTGTGTTATCCGATTTTGGGTTGGTGACAACGCCTACCTTTAAAATTCGGTCTGATTCTGGCATCATAACCCGACACCTTCCCCATGAGTTTGTCGAGGAACTCCGAGGGGGGCATTGGGGAGGCCGCTTTCCTCGCTGCTGCTTCTTTCGATGCTGCCAAGCTGGAAAGGAGAGAGAGAGGAAACCAATTGGGAGATGGGCGCTCAGACTGAAAAATGATATAGTGTAATAAATGTGGAAATACAAACATTAAAACACTGCTGGCATTAAAAGTATTGTCGCAAAATGAAAAAGAAAAAAATACAATGGAGATATTACAAAGATTATGTGCAATTTTGCTTTAAGTATGTAAGTAAGTAAGTAAGTAAGCAAACCTATATGGTTCTACAACTATTCTATATATTATTATATAATATATAAATTATTATTATATACTAAAATAAACCATTACCTAATTTCCTGCATGCATTAGCTTCCTTGGGCACCTGTCAGCCATCATCCAGCCCTTGGTATCTTAGCTATCCCTCCTACAAGTAGATACTACAAACACTGCATTTCAATGTATCTCTATGGTATTTCAGCTGTTGAGCAGACTCTTAATTACTCTGGAACATTATGGAATACTTAGTTGACTAAAATACAGCAAGTCATCAAGAGTGCTTTGGTAAACTGGCAACAAATCATTGAAATGCTGCTAATGAGATTTGTGTAGGTTTGTCCTCATTATAGCATTTGTTTCCCAATGGCTGATTTTCCCAATAGGAGCAATACATATTATCCATATTTTTAGCAAATTTAAGTAGCAGGGGTATGAACGCTTGGTATGATGCTTTCAGATTCAGGCAATAGCCACAATGCCCTAATGCACCTCCTAAGTCATGGAGGTTTTGTAAAAAGGAACTTCGTCTGTTTGTCTGTTTAAGGAGCTGTGGGAAGTTTGGGATGCAATGCTCCAAGCTCCCATATTTGCCACTAGGAAGGTGGGACTGGAGCAAACATGGGATCTCCCAAAAATTAGTAAACATCTAACGAAAAACATTTGTCGTCTTTGTTAAAAACCTTGCTAAACCCCTCAAGGTTAGGCATCCTAATTGTCATTCTTATAGACTAAAGAATATTAGTAATAATGTAAAGATAACTTAATACCAACAAAATCTAAATCAAAATACACCATATAAACAAAACACCAATACCAAAATAAACCAATACAAAAACAATATACCAATACCAAATAAACTGATTAATGGTTTTCTATCGCCATTTCTTAATTACTCAAATTACTATCTATACTCTCTATGATCAGGAAATACAGTAACCAAACCTTATTCCTCCTAACTCATTTAGTATTCACAGAGCAACATGCTCACAAATTGGCCCTTATCAGATGTAAACACGGAGGGGCTGATCACATCATCTGGGGAGTAGATTAGGGTGGGTAACTACTTTGCATGGCCCCCATACTGTTACCAGCAGGCCACGGTCACCCAGGCTGTTAGGTCACTGGCCAAGCTGTGCAGTCACATAGGCAAAGTCACCCCAAAGGCTGCTGTCTGCTACTGGAACCAGCTATGATTCCCCTTCAGAACAAATTCTAAAGGTTCTCATTTTACTTTCAAATTGATTCGACAGGAAAAACTAACTTTAAAGATATAAAAAAATATCCCCTTTCGAAACGAAGTTGGAATTTCCGTTGACTTGACTCAACCTATATCTCAGTTTGAAATCCCCCATTTCCAAGAATTTTGGGCATGGGACAGACAATACTATAAGCTTAAACCATACCAAATGTGTTTCAATTGACTTCAGAACAAATACTTCCCATGAACTGGCAGTGCAATTAGATTAGTCTCAGTGAGATTATGAGTGTGTTCTCTATACAATGACAATTATACTGTAGCATGGATTTACACAGGGGGCTGAATTAGTTTGACAGTGTGAAATTCTGTGACACAGTCATTCTCCTTACATAATTTGGCCATTGTCAAAGAAATCTATAAATCACACCATCAAATTGAAAACCACAATGTAACCAAACTACACAGAAAATGCTTTAACTGTAGCATCTTAACCATTACAGATTTCCATTGGAGTCCTCCTAAGCAACACGCACTTGAGATTTCATGATCAAAGTTAGATTTGCTTTCATTGGAATTTTCATTCATCTGATCAATGCTGGTCATGGCTACCAGGGAGCATGGTGACTACTGCTGACATGGCAAGAAAAAAGGCTGAGTCTAATGCCAAATAAACTGTATGCAAACAAGCCTGAGACACAGAATACTTTAATGTGAAGCTCCAATCATTAGCCCTAAGTGTACCTCATTATGTTCTTCAAGCCTCTAAAGACCAGAATCCTAATTGATCTCATCCCTGCATTTTGTAACAGCATGAAAACCAAAGCCCTTCCCTGGCACACACTCTATGTTCCAAAACTCTGCCACTTCTGATTTAATGGAATGGCCTACACCACTCTTACCCATGGGCATTATGAAGTGTTAATGTATTGATTTAATTATGTTCAATAACCTGTCAGAGTTGTCATGTGCAAGAGTGTCAAATAACAAAACATTGACATTGTCACATTTCTCACATTTCTCACATTGTCATTAGAGTGTCAAGTGTTATGTACATATTGTAGAGCAATATTGTTTGAAATGTTAGCCAAAGACAACTTCTTGGTGAAATTCCTTCATCTGACTGCTAAACTGGCACTGTTTCAGAAAGAAATGTGGGACGGACTATTTCTGAGTGGCAGTAAATCAGACACACAATTACACTTTCTCTATGATTGATTAACATGAGAGGTCATTGATAATAAGTTCTGTTATTTATAGTGCAATCTGTCTTTACAATGTTGATCAATAATGTATTGTCATACATAAAACTTCGAAAAAGGACCTGCCTAAAAATCTACGAGCTATTGTATTGTTTTTACTATGCTGGTGTACTGGATATTATTACTTATTTTTATATACACACATTATACATACAGTATATACATATGTATATATATATCCATATTGTACATGTATATACATGTTTTTTAATATATACCACTATGACATTGCTAAAGCATTTTTATTAGGTGGGTGCGAACAGCAACTGAACAATGAGAAAACAGCATTACTCATAGATATAGGTTTCTATCCATCTGCAGGAAATACAGACCAATTTCATGCAACAATAACAAGTAATTTGGAGACGCATGCTGTGCTGTGCTGTGCTATGCACTGACTGTATAGTATAGAAGTCATTGTGCTGCTTTTGAAGGCCAGTTCAAGGTTATCCTTTGTGAGCTACTGGACAGGTGATGCTAGAGGGAAAATGTAATAATACTATTTAAGGTATAATGAACTATAGATTACCAATGCATGGTTATAAAGTCTGGAAACCTTTGCACTAAAGTCCGTTTATGGAAATAAATGCAATGAATCTGAGCCTATATGCATTGAATTTAGAGCAGCTATGAAATCAAAGGCAACAATATCTTGATAATTGCCATGCATGCAAAGATAAATATGTAATGTAAACCATTCCATACACACTGATTAATCCAATTTCAGTTGTATACTTCTATAAAATGTAATATGTACCAAGACAAAAAAAGCAAAAAAAAGATAGCTAACTGTGGAAAGCCTACTCTGAAACACAGACAACATGCCTTTACTTGCTGCACAATCGTGAGAGGAGATGTATTCACTTTCACAATAGTATAAATCTGTGAATACTCCCTCCCCAGGCAACTTCGATGACAATATTTCTGCACACAAATAATTCAGTTTATGACTCCTGCTAGTGGATTGGACAAACATGTTTGCTGTATGAAGTATGTGATCTTCTCTGCTATGCTATACACAGTTTCCCAGTACGTCACATTGGTATTCATGCATTCCTCCCTATTATGCCTTTTCTGATGTGAATAGGGCCATCTTGTCACTTACTTTAAAGAGTCCATATTCACCTCATCAGTTGTATCTTAAAATCTTAAAAAGGTTGACTAAGAAGCTTGTTTTAGGCTTTTGAATGTGATCCAATAATCCTAGATTACAGTAGCTTCACAGTTCTTCACAAACTATATTTAACTACAAAAATGCTAAAACACTATGAACAGTAAACATAAAACATTATTCACCAACTGTGAATAATGTGTATTCATCCACTTTCCCAGGCATTGACAGAGTAATCAATGTTTGGTAATAAGTCCAGCATTTGAAATGAGGTGTGGGGTCTGGTTTGAGACAGGGAAAGAGATATCAATTAAGAGGAACAGCAGAGTTCAGCACAGGGAGCTGAGATGGCAATATCCTGATTCTAGTTCATTAACTAAACAGGGTGCTCAGAATGCAAAAACAATCCGCAGCACTTGAAATTCAACAGACAAAAGAACAAAACGTAAAACTCAAATAGATATGATGTACCATCATAAACACATACAGACTACAGGCCTCTACAGAATGTGATAGGTAATGACAGACAATATATTCTTTGAAAGGAAAACCTGGGAAACATTTTAGAATGAATCAAAAACCAGGCATAAACATGCCAAAGATTTAGAATAATATATAATAGTCAGCATTTACAATCTAAATGCATTAGTCACATAACCTTAATTCAACTAGAACAGGAATTACATCATTCAATGTATTGGGGGGAATCAACATGCTACTGGAATCACACATCTAAATAATACTGTAGGTTCTGAGAGATATCCAAGTGTTCATGTAGATACATTTTTGGGAACAGCTCTTAAGCATCTACCTTTGTTTATATACGTGTTATATGTGACTGTGTGAGAAAGGAAGAGAATGTTTAATCACTTTCATTTGGCATGCCTGTTGACAAATGTCTCACCAGCGGAGGTATTTAACAGATAATGACCACTAGTGTTCGCTCTAAGCTCTTTAGCGCACCTGCATTCAGTTCGGTTTACAAAAATCTATAGTAGGCTATGTGGAGGAATGAGCATAAAATGAAATTATTTGATATGCGTGTGACAAAACCGAATCTGGTTATGGCTGTCTTTGTAGACTATAGCTGGAGCAAATCAGTTAAGAGGCAAGACTGTGTTCATACATGGGCTACACAGGGAAATCAATACAAAATCAAACTATTACACTGTTAAGTCCATTAGAATAATGCTTACCTGAAAAATACTATTGTTTCCCACAAATAGATCCCCATGGCATTTATTCGGTACATTTTTGACGGTTTCATTTGGGTCATCTACAGCAATTAGCTCCAATAATAGAATTCCCAATCCTTTAATGTTTTTAGAGCTCCAATTGTGCAATTTTCGGTAGCTTTTTCAGTTAAGAGTCCCAAGTAAACCACAAGAATCTCATAACCGCACCGGCCATGAAATCGTTTTCCTTCGTCTGTCTTTACTGCTTCACAACACCAAAATTTTGAGTACTTTTTAGTGCCACGGATAGCGACGAAAGCAGCTGCAGAATTACGCCGAGGATAATGTAGTCTAGAGGATATCGTTAGCCAGCTCGATGTATAATTCCAGTGTCTATGCTATGCGTTCCGTACAGATTTCATGTTTTCAGTCACTGGGAATATTAACACGCTCCTTCAACAGATATTTTAACATGTGGGCTGAGTCTCAAAGTCCATGTCTCAGGAAATTTTAATTACGAGTATATCCCTAAAACAGCGTAATTCCACAGTTGTTGCACAAAATACATACATACGTAAGTGTTTTTTTCTTCACGCTTTCTCTTATATGCATCCCAAAAACCCAAAAGGTGTTGCTGTCAAGCCACACGTAGTTGAAGGTACCGCGGTGGAGCCGACTGTTGTGGTTCTGCAGGTGATCTTCGCTGTGTAGTTAACTCCCAGGGGTGAGTTGTTACTGCTGCATAGTGCTAGTTCCATTGTCTGGGCAAGTTCAGGAAGCACAACTCCCGTTTGGATGTATCTAAGTTAAATTATCCGTGATAATGGCAAAATTCTTGAAATTTGGAAGTGTAGCTGTTCCGTTGAAGTCAAGTGCATTCATCTACAGTCGGTTCTCACTGCATCTCTTGCTGCAGTCATTTGCCAAACTCAAAAACGCAGCTCACCTTAGAACACACGCCCACATGCCGATGTCATTGGTCTGCATTTTGGCCCAACGAGTATTATGACTCCTCTTTGGATTGGAGCAAGGTGGTGTCACTTTGAGTGTCCCGCGTGAATGTGATGAGAATATAGTATCTATTAATGATTCATTGTTTATTTTTTCCTGTTGTATCTGTCTGCAACTTCCTAAAATAAAATGTATAGATAGGTTTATTGCAGCAGATATGACTTTGCTACATGTCATTCAATTTATGTACCTTTTTGTGTAAATCCTTTTGGGCACGTGCATGAGGGCACTAATATAAAATACTCCATCCGCCACGTTTGTTTTGATATAAACCCAAACGTTATTTGAAGTGTTATTATTATTTTTTCATTCTCGATAAGAGTTGCTTGAGAAGCAACATCCAAAGGGAAGCTTTCCAAATATTTCTAGTAGGCGCTGTTCGAATTGTATTTAGTTTGCAACGGCGAGCAATTTCAACTTCTGTTTCGAAGGCTATCAAAAATCACACAGAACGAGACAAGGAGGTTGAGATAAAAGCTGTGGAAATGAACAGAATGTCAATGTTGTCCGTTTGTTCGCTCTGGACATTGCATGAGGGAGGTGATGGATCACAGATTGCCTGATGAGCAGACCATCTGACGCTACAGTGCTGTGTGTCAGAGTGGCCAGCGGTCAAGTAGGCCTGCATACAGTAAGACTTGGGACACCTGGACAACAGGCTTGAATAAGCCAGAAAACACAGAAGCCCTATACAAGAAGGGACAGACGACTTTACTTCTCAGGATGCTCAGAAGGAGGCAGATGTTGTACAGTGTCTGTCTGTTGTTGCCAGTCCCATCTTCTAAGTGGTATTGTGCTGTGGATGCAGTTTGAAAGCAGAAGATGCAAACAGGTTGGAGAAGCTGACCCGGGGGTTAGCTCTGTCCTCTGTGTCAGTTTGGACAGGTGGGAGAAGCAACGGACAGAAGGATGTTCAATGCAACATTCTTTTCACCGTGGACAATATCTCTCATCTTCTACATGACATCCTGGTCAGGCAGAGGAACACCTTCCGTAACAGACTGATCATATCAAGGTGCTCAACGGAGCCATTCCGGAGCTCTTTTCCTACCAGCCGCTATCAGATGTTAAATGAATTTCCTGACTGTCTGGAAACTATGGACCCGAGCCAGCTAGGAGGATGCTTGGAGAGTGTCACTACAACATACTTGACTCACACTACAGTGTTGCTCCTTAGGCATGTTTGCACTTACTAGGCACGCTACGGTCAATTTGCTGTACTGTATACTGGACTGTAGATTTATATTGTTTATTTAGTTCAATACTCTGTATATTTTGGCATTTGTATCTTTACTGACCTGTTTGGATGATGTTGCATCTGCTGCTGTAACAGTAAAACTGCCCCATGGAATCAATAAGGAAAATTACAGAGTAACCCAAACACAATAACACAGTATCCCAAGCACAGCCAAGCACATTTAATATTATACATTATGCCATACACATTCAATAATACTACTCTGACCACAAATACTATTAGCAGGATATCCCATTCCTCAGTTTTCACTGATAGTAACTTGGTAAATAATGCAATAAATGTTTAGTGTTTAATATAGGCCATGCCATTAGATGGCTTACATTGATGCGTGGACAGTATTGTAGACTACAGCGACAAAATTACTTTAGACAAAGCAATATGCTTTGCAGATAACCAAGGACTAGTTGTTAAATAATGGTCTGTAATCTACAGAATACAGTGCAACATGCAAATGTCCCAAATGTAGTAAAACGTCACTAACTGTACAAATGAACACCAACACCAACCATCTTAAAGCCTGATTTCAGCAACCATATACCAAGTAAAATGTGCAAAGGTACCTTGCTTCTGGCGCAAGCATATCAGGACTGAGGTAGGGACCAGCAGTACCATTCATCAGGCTTGCTAAATTAAGGAGATTACTAAATGTGGTCCCTTGTGTGAAAATGTAGAAATGTTGCTTTTAATGTGATTGCTAGAGGCAGCAGTGCCATAACTCAAGGTTAAGGTTGGTTTCAGACGAGGGCATTTACAATGTGAGAATGTCAATCATGCATCAAGGAGAACTATGAGCTACTCTCTGGCACATTTTGTGAAAATATAACACTGTGAGCCTACTTGAGCCATTTGTAGTGAACAAGGCATGCTGGGTTACAATAGGATGAAAAATAATTTAAAAAAATTAATTGCACTGTGTTTTTCACAAATGGGACAATATAATTTTTCAGTTTTATCATAAAAGACACACTTACAATCTATCTTCAGACACAGTTAACAACATATAGTTATGTTGCCATTGACAGATGCCTGTAAAAACATGACATGCCCAAATGCAAAATTACAACTGTATTGTTTTCTTGAAAAACAATTTGTGGTCTCACGTGGTTTGGGCCAGGAAGGAAATCTTAAAACATAAAGGTATGGACAATCCTGTGCTTCAAACATGGTGGCAACAGTTTGAGAAAGGCCCCTTCCTGTTTCTGAATGATAATGCTCCTGTGCACAAAATGAGGTTCATACATAAATGGTTTATTGAGTTTGGAGGAACTCGACTGGCCTGCCCTGCATAGCACCATGACCTCTGACCCCATCCAGCACCTTTGGGAAGAATTCTAACGCCATCTGCGAGCCAGTACTAATCGACTAACATTAGTGCCTGACCTCACAAATGCTCTTGTGGCTGAATAGAAGCAAGTCCTGCAAGAATGAAGGCGGTAATAGTGCAAAATGGGGACCAACTTTATTTTATTGCTCATGATATGATGATCATGTAGCCCATGATTGGAATGAGAGATTCTACAAGCAGCTGTGCATATATACTGAGCATATATACTGAGCAGGTGTCCACATACCTACCTTGGACATATATGTAACTCTTATATGTATCTAATCAGTGGGGCTACCGTACATAAATCGATACAATATCTTGTGCATTTTCTGTGTGTGCATGTGGGTGTGTGAGAGAAAGAGAGAGGCCGTTTATGTGTGTATTAATGCTGGTCTTTGCCCTCAAACTATGTTTTGTGTGCACAATCACAAATGTTTGGGTTGGGGAAAGTGATTATTCACAAAACCAAACAAACAAGTTTGAGTTCCTTGAACCATATGAATTTAATTACAAACACAATGAAAGTTTTATGATGTTAGAGCCAGCAACTGTACGGGAGCCCACAAGAATCTATTCCCTTAGTGAAGGATAATACCTTGTCTTCAGCCAGAAGATGACCTCTAATTTGAACTACAGCACAGAGACTGGCCATGCATTATGCATAAGGGTAGTCAGCTTGTATTACTGGTCAGAGGAAGATACAATTACATTCCCCGTGTTAGTGTGGTAAAAAAAGTTAAAGGATTATAGTAGAGATGTACAGGTATATGTATCCCACAAAACTGGATGTTAGAGACTGATCTGTAAAAATACTTTGGTTGTTTTGGATTTGGCTTTAAAACATACAGTATAATAGTTTTCATATGATCAGACTTCGGAGTTGTTTTATTAATTATAAATGTTGTTATTTTTATGTATTTCATTTGAAAAGTGTCTACTTCCTCAGAGCTTTAGAGATACCTTGCACAGAATGTACACTTGAGATAAACCAGTGTAGACAGTATGCTGCTGGGGATGGAGATGAAACTACTTCTTTATAAATATTTAAACAATACAATACAAATACAATGTAATGTGAAATACACACAGCAGCACAATAAAGGAAAAACTGGAATGGTCCACAGATATTACAGAATTTCATGCCAGGCCTCTTTAATGTTGCAGTGGTATATTTCAACTTCTAAACATTTTGAGCAGCAGCAATACATGTTACATTAGCATTTTGGTTGCTTATCACTGTACACAACAAGAAGCATGGCAATTTTGATATGTGTGCAGCACCTCTGTCGAGTGCTCGACGCATTACAATTTCCATAAGCAGTGGAGGTAGATCACAGAAATTGATCTCCGTCGTGTTGAATGCCACAGCTCATCTTGTGAGCGATGCATTTAGACTCTTGACTGCTGGAATCAGTTAGACATGCAATCCTGCTGACCTAAGTAATAAGATTTGCAATGACATGGCCTCTGTATATTACTCTTAGAAACAGTGAACCTGTCCGTTGAACTGTGCTGAATTTCACCCTCCATTCAAATGAGATGCAGCCACTCGTGGTCAAATCTCTCATTATGTAATGATGACTTGGAGGTCCACATGAACTAACACTGGGCAAGCTGGTGAATTATTTGACACAACCAGATCCCAATTTTTTTAGCAGACATGTATTTCTCATTCTTTGCTGTTTGCAATTATTTTCATTATCTCCAGGAATGCTCCACACGCTTGTAAATTGATTGGATGAAAAACACAACTGAAAAGGTCTGTCTCACAGTACTGTCTCACTGTGCTGTACAGTACGCATAGATTCCCACAAACCTCTTCCCACCCTGCAGCCATATTAAGCATGACACCACAAAGATTGATAAGTCTAACCAAGCAAGGATAAAAGGACACGCTGGAACAGTGAATAGCGATCCTGTCATTATCTAGCATGGCAGGGTCGTAATTGGCAGGGTCAGCTGCAGCTGACATGTGCTTGTCCTGCTAAATGCTATCAAACTGATCTCGATAGCCCTAGAGAGAGCCTGCTGCCAGGAGTAACCTGAGGTCTGACGGGCAGAAGCCTGATGGTGAATCATTAACTTCCATTACACACCTACTGTATGTATTATCTAGCCTCCGCTTGGAAGCAGACCGCGCTGATTCATTTCAGTGAGGAAGGGTTAAACGAGGTGCAGTGTAAAGGCCAGGACACAGCAAAGGGATGGTGAAGAACAGCTTACCACAGTCATCAGTCAGTCAAACTTTCTTTTGCAGACCTGAAGACTTTTTTTTGACTGCACACAAGCGAATACAGCAAATATAGCCTATTGCATGCCGGAAACAAATTAGCAAGGTTCAAAAGAAATTGTGCTGATATAAAAGTACACAGAATACATTACAAATCATTGACTATTATGCAGAAAAGGTTTTATCCAGATCTGGCCAAACACAGAAGATATGGCCCTGGGACCTTTTGGCCTCAGAAGTTAACCGACATGTCTCAGTCTGCTGGCTAGCTGGTTGCCACCATAAAGATAAAGAGTCATGCTCCCTACCATGGTCTGTTCCTATAATGGTGACTGGCTATGTCTCTATTTCACGAAAATGGCAGTGGCAAATTACCAACCTCACAACAACGCTTTAGAACCGGCTGTAATGTCAGTGATGCCTTCCAAGATAATGGAAATTCATGCCAATGCAATACGGCATATTGTTGACCGTTTTGAGATCTTGCTCAACTATATTATGGGCGTATTATTGCATTGTATACAATGTATATATTTTTGGCCATATACTGTAGCCTGCTAGTATATTGTTATATTGTTCTATGGAGGCCAAAGCCCAGCTGGATTCCCACAGGGCAATTTGAACAGATGTAGCAAGCAGAAAGAGGAAGAGAGCAGCAAAAGCTGTGTCCTGCACATTTCTCCTCACAAATTCATACAGCACTTGATGAGTCATCAAGCAATCAGTGAGTCACATATCACATACAAATGTGCATTTTCTCATGATTAATAACTTCTTTCATGATTCTTTCTGTTTTTAGTGTGGGTCTCTCTGAACAAAAATAGCATACCACACCATACTATGCAACACCCAATAAAACACACCTTATTTCACTGCACTCTTAACCCTGTCTACCTACGACACACAGGGCTTCACATTTTTTTGCCTCCCTCATGCCCAGTTTGATCAGGGTGATGTCTCCGCGTGGGGGACGAGAGGCTCTTTGCTAATTAGAGTGAGTGCTTTGTTGTGAATTCCTCTGCTGCTCAGTATGATGGGGCCTTGCTGGCTCTGACACTCCCATCAATAGCAGCTTGAGGCTGATAGATTCTCCCCCTGCAAACTACACCGCCTCGCTCATTATAAATTCTGCACTGCTTGTGTGTTGTTTGGGGGCACATACGAACTAGCCGCAATGCAACGTCCGTTGACAAACAATGGACTGGTCATGTAAACATCCTGATAATATCTAGAATAATACAAATGTAGGGGTGTGGCTTACTTTGGCCACGCCCCCATGTGATGTGGCTAAAGTAGTGTTGCGTTTTTATATTTTGTATTGACATTTCTCCAAAATGTATGGACTGAGAGCTAGCTAACCAACAATTGATCCCTTTACACTAGCTATATTGCAAATGTAACCCTAACGGCTAATTAGTTAAACCATTCAATTCAAAGTTAGGTACAGATTTGAAGTAGGTTAGGTTAGCAAAGTACTTAGTTAACTATCCTGGTAACTTCAATGAAAGATGAATCGAGAATTAATTATTGACAGAAACACAACAAAAATTTTCGGAAAAGCATAGATTTGTTGTCATTTTTGTAAAAACAAATTAATGGTCAAGTAAGAATCCAACAATTTTTATTTTGTCTATTCATTCAAATGTGTTAGACATTTAGTCATTTAGCAGACGCTCTTATCCAGAGCGACTTACAGTAAGTACAGGGACATTCCCCCTGAGGCAAGTAGGGTGAAGTGCCTTACCCAAGGTCATTTTTTACAGCCGGGAATCGAACCAGCAACCTTCTGATTACTAGCCCGATTCCCTAACCGCTCAGCCACCTGACTCCCTGTTAGGCCTAATAGTGACACATTAGGCTGTTGAAAAGTTTTTTTTGATTGAACCTATCATTACTATACAGAAGATGATGCCAAAATTAGACTAATTACATGGGTTTTATTGGGACTATCGGACACCTCCACCCTTCTAGGAGGCGTGGCATTGTTAAGCCACACCCCTCTGTGAGTATCTATGGACCAATGGTGACACCCACAGGAGTAGAATCGGGATTTAAAACTCATTTGGGAGGAAAGAAAAAAAACTGAAAAACTGGACTCACAAACAAAAACAGATTTTGAAAACTTTTAAGCATACTTTTAGCTCAAATTAATCCTGTCCTATTGTCTGATCCAAAAGTATGTTATACATCTCAACACATTTTAGGAAGTTGATTTTAAGGCTATGTAGACTTTGATTTTTTTCTCTAGTTTTCAAGCAACAGTCCATGTGAACTGATTTGTAAGATAGTGGGTTTTATGAAATTTATGATAAGGGGAGGGGGAGCTATCTGTAAAAATGCATTATTGATCAGATACATAGCTATCAAAATGTAAAAGCATAGCAGCATAAATTAATGTATCATGGATGCAGTGTGCATAACGGTGAACACATGCTGAGAGGAGGAGTGGTAAATCACTTAGACGATGCATTCACAGACTGTTCAGCTTATGGGGTCTGCTCGATAACCTTGAAGTGATGATTTGGTCTGGTTTACAAATAATGTTTTGCATAATTCAAATATATGATTCATTGGCCTAAGCAATGCACAGACAGAACGTACAGTTTATATGGCTCTTTTGGCTGACGACCAGACCATTCACACCATAGGTGGCTCGTAATCATATTAGCACATCTTTGGGTACCAAAGTGACACAGTGAGAGCATTTTAGCAAGGTGTTTCAATAACAATAAGCTGTGAAGCTGTGTATAACTTTGCCTCTGACACTGTGTCCTCGTTATACTGTTTTTTGATGAGTGTGGTGGGTGACATACTCGTCATTTTTATGCCACATGACATAATAACGGTATGCTAGTGTACAGGTGTTTTGAAACATCTGCTCTCTGATTTGTCAGACACACAATCTATGGGCCTGAACAGACCAAACCATTGAACCCCTCTCCACTTTTGATTTGGTTTCCTGAATGATAATAAAGAGCCATGGCCAGTTTGACAACATGGGGGCTCAAACTGACTTCTTGTCTGTAAGAATTCTTTAAAAAATCCATTGCAGGGTAAACAGCATGGCCTCTGAACTGAGATGAAAACATTGTTGTTTTTTCAATAGTAAATTATGGTAACAGTTCCAAACCATTCTAGATGGCACATTGCAAAATTGAGTTTCTGCAGAGACAACCCCAATGTCAATCCAGCAGCCAAGTAATTTCCCATTCCCCCATTAAAGCTATGAAATCAATATGTAATTTATTGGCAATAAAGTAGAGCTTAGTCCTGCTCTTCTTGTTAAGACCCTAGCATGCCGTGTAACCTTTCTGATTGGATCTGGTGAGTGTTTTGCTGATTGTGAGAAAACCATTGGATTTGTTCATGAGTAAAATAGTACACAGGAAAAAACTACACAGGCACAAAGTATTTTGGTTGAAGTATGTAGTATAATCTAGCTCTCTACTGTCTTAAAGTTGTTGTCTTTTTTGAGTGATTCATTAATACATTTTAGCAAGAAAATCTAAGACATTTCAAGAACTGTGGTTTGATCGCCTAAGCAGGTCACTGGACTTAAGATTTTTAGGGTGAGATAAGGTGAGTTGAGGTTCCACAAATGAAAGTAGTTGTATTTTCCACCAAACTTCTATTCTCTTCCCAGTCCATGATCTTAAGCAATCAGCATGTCTCTCCCTCTCTGTCTATCAAACGTGAACATTTGCAGAACATATTGCTTTTAAGTATATGTATGATTTGTTGTTTGTGTACAATGTTTGTTTATGATGAAGATGACCCTCAGCTGGGATTTCATATCAATATTTCACATGTTTAGGAACAATTTGCCTTTTAGATGTTGCTGCCCAAATGGCAGCTCATGTGATTGATCATCTTGTCATGAGGAGGATTGCTATGCCACGTTACATTACTATAACAGCAAAGCAGATTAATCATCCTGTCAAAACCTCTGACATGTAATTTCTTGGTGTGCATTAAAAAAGCAAATATGTACTAAGGAATGCCAGGAATTTAAGTAACATTTACTGCTCACAGTTGTTTTATTATTAAATAAGAAAGAAATCCTATTTACGGCAATTCCCTAAAAATCGATGGCTGCTACAGTATACTGCCACAGTATATTGTAACATAAGAATGCATACAGCATGTTTCAACAATACCCTATAGCCACCCCATGATACTAGTACCATACACCATAACTATATCAACTGTATGGGTTGGGGTTAGGGTTAGATATACAAAAGTTTAGATACAAGATGTATAATAATTAAAAAAAATGTAACTCCACTTGAGCATAGCCACCAATCATTTCAGAGGTTTAACAATACCACCCAGCTGAACATGTCCTAAAAATCTTTACATTTCTGCACCTGCTCAGCCGAAAGGTGTACAGTGCCCCTTTATATAGGGCAGAAGCCCTCTGCTCCGTCTCACTAAAAGTCCAGCGAGACTCATGCAGGTTTACAAAGCGTCATGCAAGGCACAAAGATAGAGTATATGGCTCTGTTCTAGTCATAGAACCGGAGTTTTATTCCCAAAAACGATTGCTCTGTGTTGTGGAGGAATAGGCGGGGCGCAGCTCTAGTGGTTTGGGGCCACATGATATCCAAGGACTTCATGATGTGTTCATGATGCCCAAATGTTCTCCTGGCTGAAGGACATATTCCTGTATATAATACAGATCAGCACTGGCGGTGGCTAAAACCTTTAAACCACAAAAAAAACAATACAAGCTCTGAATTCTGATAATTTGAGTTCTCCACACACTGGTCACATCCATCCAGCACCTGGAGGCCAGAAGATAACATAATCACACCGGCCTGTGTTCCATCTCTCCAGACTGTCACAACTCCCCACACTGATCCTTAAGACCCGTTAGAACAGATTGGACGAGGGAGCCAGTAGACACATGAAACAGGGATGACCATGCCTCCTCCACATTCATAAAGGGCAATACTGCCGTACCTCAATCTTAACATGTAATGAAACGTAATTATTACAATCATGTGATGATTGTGAACATTCAGAATCATATTTCCAAACTGTCCCTGCTCTCTAGCTTCCCTGTCTCTCCTTTCCTTTGTGTCCTTCCTCCCTTCTGCCATTCCTCATTCGAATTCCCTCTTCTCTCTTTACCCCACTACCCCACTTCTCCACCCCCTGACCCTCCCCCAACCCTCAATCTCTCTTGTCCCTGCTCTCTATCTTCCCTCTCTCCTCAATGACAAAGCATCTGGCTTCAGCCAGGCATTTTTAATGGCTTCATTACTGGATCGGGAATGCAGCCGGTCCACAAGCTTTGATTGGATGGTTGCTCTCCTGCCTATAAACCAACCACAGGCTGGTGTTACCCATATCTCAGGCTGCAGACCATTCATTGTAATCGAGAAGGGCAGGCGAAAGTAGAAAAGTGATTTTTCATTAGAGCCATGGCTGTGGTGCAGATCATTGAGGCCCAGTATGAAACTACATGGATTTAGAGTGGGGTGTTTTTGTGTGTGTGTGTGTGTGTGTGTGTGTGTGTGTGTGTGTGTGTGGGTGTGTGTGTGTGTGTGTGTATGCAAGAGAGAGTAAGAAATAGGCAGAGGCAGGAAAAGAGGAATATTCTGCTGTGATATCACTAATTTTCTCATTTAGTTTGGTGCTCACCCATTCAAGCTTACAATGTCCTCTGCTTTGACTGTACATCTACTCTCAGGGCATACATCTAAAGGCAACTAGCAACGTGGGTGTACAATATCCTTCACTGCATTGACAGGCTGTGTATTGGGTAAACTAATAAGGTCAGGATCATCCCTCTCAGCACCAAAAATGATACACAAACACACATCTACAATTTAAAAGGGTTATTGAAGATTAATTTGTTAAGTATCGATACTGTAGAAGACCATATTAAGTGGAGGGACAAACAGAGAGGAGAAAGCAAAGCCTTGAGTAATGAATGAGTAAGCAATTACCTCAGGCCTATACAATTTGTCCAAAGTCAGCAGCAACGTCTCAGTGCTAATCAAAACCTATAATGGGTTACAGAGCTTCAAAAGACTGTTGAGATTCTACTGTTGGCTTTGTCCTTCAATTCCAAAGACAAATACACATCTGTTGGAAGGCTATGGATGAAGGAGTTTTTTTTCTTTTTCGTTCTTTACCAGAAATTTCATAATTGTTTTATTTTATTACTCTATCTATCTGAGAACTGAGAAGGAAAGGCACAACAAAACATTAACTCAGAGTTCGAGAATGATTTATCTCTTTTCACTGTGCTCTACTTTCCCCCTCAAGACTCTCCCTCTCTCTACTTCAGTGCGATAAATATAGTGACAAAACCCACAAATATTTGGTTGCCAACACAGATGCTCCTATAAACCTTTTGGTTTATTAAAGCACATCAACACAAACAGGATTTGTTGTGCAATGTCCTTGAATCATGCCTAACAGCCTAAATTGTCAATGCTACTCTGCTAGTTTGGCTCGTGGAGCAGGTCGCGGGCTGGAATTTTGAAGTTTGAGATTAAAAAAAAGAAAAAGGTTTTGACAAAAACAGTTTAAAAAAGGTTTCCAAACTTTGGGCCTCAGGGGGATGCAAGCACATCTGTTGCAGGTCTTCTTAACTTCCTGTGGGATGTGGCAGTTGATGTTCCCAAGAAGCACTGCATCACATGCATTTAACATGCCCTCTGCAGAGTCAGGACTGAACACAGCTTGGAAAGGTTGTGACCCTCCCCTCTCTCTTTATTCTTTCCTTGAATTTTTATAATTTTGTTTTCTTTCATGAAAATCTTTTTGACATTCAGCATTTGAAGTTCACTTAACTTTTGAATGTACTGCAAATGTAAACATGATTTGGCATCAACCTAATTTAATTTCATAGTCTGAAATGATTCTGTAAACAAATCTAATTGGAATCAGAACTGAGGTATCAAGAACTGGAATCAGAATCCAGCCCACATCCCTACACAGTGGGAACACAAGGAAGTAGGAACAAAATATGCTAGGCCTTTACTTCGGTCACTCTCTGTCACCAAACCTGTCACAGGGGGTTTTCAACAATGCCTTGTGTTTTTCTTTTTCAACGAAAAAGAAAAACACAAAACGATATTGAAAAATGACTAAGAATATAATGAACTAACCAATGAGTCACTTCTTGTTGGTTTTTGTTACTGTCAACTGTCAGATTATAAGATCCGAAAGCTTTGTCACCGTCTTGAAGAACTAATGGGCAAGTGTCACAATGACACATCACTGAAATGCCATATCCTACGTTCAGCTCATAATTAGTGTTTGCACAATGTTGTCTACAGAAGACATAGCTAAGCGTTAAATGTAGATATATAGACAACTTGGTTTAGGGACAAAGAAAAAGACATTCTTGAAGGGATTCAAAATGAAATGTCACAACTAATTCCATCGGAAGAATCCAGCTGAATCCACAGCCGCTGGCTTGAATCATGCAGATTTGCCATGGCAGGAGCTGTGGATTGGACTGTGACTATAAATAAGATGGCACAGTTGTAGCCCCTAGTCGTGTGAATGGGGCTGGGTGGCAGACCACTGTTTCATAGGGCAAGGGCAAGAGGTGGGGGAGAGGAACTCCCCCATGACTCAATGCCAAAACATTCTCTCCAGTGTCATGGTCCAGCTCTAACACACCGAAGATGAGTCGTGTTGACTCCATGGCAGGTCTACATTTTTTTGCAGGGGCTTGGGTTTGTCTTTAAAGGTGGGAGGTTGTGGGGCGTGACAGTGTGATGTGTTCAGTCCCCAATCATGTACGGTAATATGACTGTCATATGAAAAGTATAGTAACATCATACTGGTTGTTTTTCAAATAAAAATATTTTCTTGCATGGCAAATTACAAAATGTACCTGTTATGCATGAATCAGGACTGATTTCTGAAGGAGCAATTGTGCTAAGAAGTTATACACACATTCAGAAGAGGTTCACATTACTAGGTTTTATCAGTTGTGTCCACATTAATTTTGTTCGACATGATGAACAGTGGTTCACAAACAAGTCTTAACCTTGGTCTCAGAATCTAGTTCCAATCACCTCCCAAAACGACCTTGTTTGGAGACATTAAGTAAGGATTGAGGGAAAGTCTATGTGCTGCTTTTTATTTGTTGTTTAGCCCACATGTTTCTCTGTTGAACAATGGCCGCTGAGATGCAACGTCCTCCTCAGAAAGTATACACCTAAGCTGGATGGGGGAAAGAGGCTACAACGTCCGCTCTTTTTCTCAGGGTGCTTTCCCCCCCTTTCTATATTCTCAGGCTGTGTTGCTAAGGCAACGTGAGTACATCGTTAGAAATGGAGCGCCCTCTATGGCACCGGACTCCACCAAAACATCTGTAACCCTCCTTTCAGCTTACCTGCTGTGTCACCATGTGGTGTACTCCTCCACAGCCTCATATAAACACAGTGGGTTCTCCCGAGGGGAAATGTCCATTGTTTGATGAGACCATTATGCACAAACGATTTTGACTGGCAAGCATATTGCCACCTAATGTCTGCTCAGAGAAGGCTGACTGTATTATCATTCGTGACCCATCGTGCACACAAATATGTAATACATACTAAAGTCTTTTTTTTCATAAAGATGCATGCCCGATATTGTAAGGTCCGTTCACTTGAGATGGGTAGACTTGATACCGGTCGTTAAGAAGCATCGCCTGCTTAGTGTCAGGTGGCTGAGCGGTGAGGGAATCGGGCTAGTAATCCGAAGGTTGCCAGTTCGATTCCCGGTCATGCCAACTGACGTTGTGTCCTTGCGCAAGGCACTTCACCCTACTTGCCTCGGGGGAATGTCCCTGTACTTGCTGTAAGTCGCTCTGGATAAGAGCGTCTGCTAAATGACTAAATGTAAATGTAGTGTGGAGGGTTGACGCTCCTGGAGCGGTAATGGCAGAGGGTGAGGGAGGAGAAGGTGCGATGGTTATTATGGTTTGAAAAAGGGATATAATACAGAGCATTACCATGCAACGGCAGTAAACAGATGGCTGGTTTTCGTGAACGGAGAGGCATTGTTATTCTACTCCTGCATGGAGACTAGCTAAAGGAATGAGACGTGTGGGAGAGAAAGAGGCACAGAGTAGTAAGGGGACAAAAGGAGTGCACTTATTTGACGGAAAATGGGGATGATGGCCGTGAGGTTCGCAATGTCGTCCTATAAAAGGTCAATGCCATATCAGTGGCCGCTAACCTTCAGAACTCCAGCTTTATCTATACCATGGCTTTGCAGAAAACCTCTGGTACTAGACATAAATCTCTGTCTGTATTATAGCTCTGCCAATAGCTCAGCCATGCTGGCTGCACACACTTTTTATAGTAGGGAGTTGATGTATATTCCACTGGGATGGTGGCAGAGAGGGGTGGGGTGGTGACAGAATGGGGTTGAGGAATGAAGGAGCAGCTTCATTATGATATCACAGACTCACCACAGCATTGTAGGTGGAGAGATCCAAACTTCTGCTGGTTTAGTAGTGAGGAAAGATAGGGAATGGTAGACTGGAAACAGAGGAAGACATTGATATTAAGAACGGAAGTAAGGAAAGAGTTTGTCACAATGAATTCCTGTAAGTATGTGTATAAATGTCTTCAAACGTCAATCTCAATTTAAGTTCTTCTTATCTTGCAAGAGGATAGAACAGCGCACTGTAATATTTATATAGCCTTGATATGAGTGCAATTTCTGTGAACTTATGTAAGTTCTCTGTGGCTATTGGAAACTGTTTTTGTGTTTTGGGGATCGATCATTGCAGCTGTTTGGTGCTGTAGCTGGTTAAGATATGTGCTTTACCTAAGATAGGGTCAGTTGTGCACAGTGAGACTTCCCAAGATTGTCGGTTGGGAGCAATATTGATGAGTGACACATTGACACCTGTGGCACCCAAACGTACATTTGACTTCACTGACCACGGGGCCAACTCCAAACTCCCATCATGTCAGCCAGGGTCATAAAGCAACGACAGTGGCTCCCAGCTTTAGGAACAAGGGCCTCAAGGCTAGTCCTGGGGATGTAGAGATGATAGCAGCTACACAAAGTATCCCGCCAGAAGCAGAGTGATCTGGGGAAGTTCCACATTCTGGATGTCTGTCGCATCATCTTAGAGATCTG
This sequence comes from Osmerus mordax, assembly GCF_038355195.1. NCBI lineage: Eukaryota > Metazoa > Chordata > Actinopteri > Osmeriformes > Osmeridae > Osmerus > Osmerus mordax. The sequence continues at coordinate 4,893,908 of NC_090061.1, read as the reverse complement.
CTGGGGTTTTAAAGTGGCTGTGAGAAGGGGGGGCTGGGGTTGCGGGGGGGGGGGGGGGGGCATGCACATTCTTGTGACTGTTGGATTAACAAAAGGTATGGTGTGTTCTACTGCGATATGGGGTCTGTGGTTTTTAATTAGTATGTGGCATGATGATTTGGTAGGAGACTGCATTGTGGGGTAATCAAAGTTATGTACTGGAAAATGTTATCCCGGTTATGGGCCCTGGGGGGGGGGCATTATAGATGGGGGTGCACCCCATAAGCCTTCTAACTGTGTAAGAACATCCATTGATCATGCCCAATGCAGCCGGATTGTTCAACTTAATAGTGTTTCGAATATTTTTTATAGTTAGGTTTGTGTAGATATTTTACTTTAGATATTTAAGAATAAAAAAAAAAGTTTTTTGCTTAATATTTAGTACATTTTAGTTGGTTATATAACTGACTTTTCCTTCTTGTTTCCAGATTTTCACATAAGTAGGCTGAATATCAACACAATTAGCTGACTGTAATTAAGCTTAGTAGGAGCTGAGCCCTGTCCCACCCAGGGATCATGGTCAGTGAAAGTTCTCGTGACCTGTAATTATAGTGTTTAAATGCTTACATAGAGGGATCCTAGATCTATCGTCCTAGATTGACAAAAAGTCCCAAACCCAAGGACCTTCGACAAATACATCTAAAACTAAATTTAACAAAGTAGGAAACTGGGTACTGTTTAAATATTTTTTAATCCATGTAAACTTTCAAAAGTTCCAGTAAACCTGCCGCAAATAGGCTATGCATCTTATATACATTTAGTCATTTAGCAGATGCTCTTATCCTAAGTGACTTACAGTAAGTACAGGGACATTCCCCCTGAGGCAGTAGGGTGTAGTAGGGTGAAGTGCCTTGCCCAAGAACACAACGTAATATCGTACGGCCAGAATTGAACCGGCAACCTTCTGATTAATAGCCAGATTCCCTAACCGCTCAGCCATCTGACCCCCCCTTATATACAACTATACTGGTTAAAGAAGAATATTTCTGTAAATGTCAACTAACAGAGTCCCTGGCAGCTTTGACAAGCTGAACTTCTTGAGATGACATTAATTGGATGGAAAGGAAGAGAATTCCATGCCTGCATCTCGACATCTGATGATGCATCTACTTCAAGAATCTGTGTGTGTGTGTGTCTGTGTGTGTGTGTGTGTGTCTGTGTGTGTGTGTGTGTGTGTGTGGGGGGGGGGGGGGGTGTGTGTGTGTGTATGTGTGTGTGTGTGTGTGTGTGTGGGGGTCCTCTTCGAACTCCTTCGAAAACCGACTCAATCACCACACGAGTGAAAGACAGAAAACATCCCCACATGGACCCAATACCAACTAGTCCTTTCTTAGTTAGATATAACTCAAAATAATATAGGATGTTACAGTTCTACGCAAAATCAATTGCTGCTTAACCTGGGTTACATGTTAGTAAACTACATAAACAACAACAAAAATAAGTGCTTATAGTCACACTGATGTTTGTTCCTTCATTCATCTGCATGTCCCGCCAGCTTCAGTGTTTTCTAACTAAAGCCCATCACAACAAATTCTAAATGGTAACTGTTTTTATCTTTTATAGGATCATCAATTATTTGCTTAAGATGCCAACTCTGGAGAAAAAAAATACGTATTTCTGTGCACCCTCTTTATAAAACTGTCTGCATAAAATATCTGAATGGAAATTATAGCAATGACACATTCATAAATGATTAATTAAACGTATATATTTGCATGTATTTGTATTGCTCGTGCACATACAAGCAAGTGCATGCATGGATGCTCACAAACAAATTGAAACACACACAAGTAACAGACAGAGACAACGGAAGGTGATCGGAAGTAAAGGATACGGGGACATCAGCCAAGTGTGATAGTAAAGCTCGTACTTCTCAGCTGAACACATTATTCTTTTGCTCCAGGGCTGAGCAGAATACTGAACATCCCACTGCAGCATAGCAGAACCAGCCCAGCTTGACAACACTATGACAAGTACAAACCCTTCTAGCATACCTGACTAGGATGAATAGTGGATTAGAAAAACAAACAAATCTGTATACATATAAACATATTTATTTCATCACATACAACATTGATGTTAGACTTTGGGTTTTCGAATAGTGATATACCAGAAGCATTATTTACTGAACAAATTACAGCTGACAGTGACATGTTAACATTGTGATATGTCTCAGTGTTTGCAGTGTAAGTTGTTCCACTGCACTTTGAGCTATGTATTGCAACAGTCACAAATATCTTCTAATTGAAAAGAAATACATAGAAAAAACAGATAATAGAAACTCCAGAAACTATCATTGGCATCGAAAGTAACCTTTGCACAAACTCAGATTTGCAGAAACTAAGATTTTCAACTGGCTTGTGGAAGTAACAGACTAGTTGTCTAAAGACCTATCCATACTCTCTGTTGCTAATAGCTACTGTAGTGAGTCTACTAAACTGTACCAGGACATATGTAATACCTTCTCTCCTCAAATCACTCAGATTATTCTATCTGATAACTATTGATGCATGCTAACTCAATAACATAATTTCTAATTGCAATTGGGCCCCTCCCATCATTGTGATGTGTGACATTTTGCATAATTAATTGGAAAGCTTTAATGGTAACAGAATAGCTGAACTGCTACTGCAGCAAACCTGACACACACTATTAAAATGCAAATCAAGCAGTGTCCTATAAAACGGAGATCTATGCCATTGTAGACCAAAGGAGATGAACATTAAATCATGTTAAGACCATCCAAACTAGGCTCCACTGCTCCACACAGCACTACATCTCAGTATCTTGGATCATGTCCCTGTAACAGTGGTTGTTGGCTTAAGATAGTTTTATATTAGGTTGAGTCTTACTTTCCGTGTTTTCAGTGGTTACTAAATTTGTTTATAAAAGAGATATTTTGACATACACAAATAACAGTACATTCATGAAATCATTTAGCTGTTTTACTGAAAGGATGAATCAGTAGATACAGTACATAAATGGATAATTGTGTAGATAGATGGGTTGTCCAGTAGAATGAATTTTCAGGGTCACTGCTGGGAGGCTGTAAATCACCAAAAGGATCCATTATGGGTTTGCATAACAGTTGTCCTAAATTTGTTTTAACTGAGGGAGACAACGTCTGTTACTGAGTTGTAAGTCTGTTATTGATGTCTCAGTAAACAAGAAACAATCAAACATACCACCTATAGTGGGGAAAAAGCCAGAAGGGATTACAATCCTACTCAGAGTCCATTCAAATATATCATCCTGTCGGGAAGGGTATTGTATTTTCAGTATCACACCCCATGTCTTGGTAGTTCACAGAGACCTACTAGTAAGGTGTTTGATGAACCCAAATGCTGTGCAGCTCTGGATCCTGCCTGGAGCACCTGAACACCTGAAGCACCCTAAACATCACTGGATGATGAACTGAATATCCAATTCAATTCCCTTTATTGATCCCGAAGGAAATCCCAGTATATAATTCTACAGATATCACTAGAATCCATGGCAACACTAAAACCCAAGAAAAATACAAAAGAAACTGGCCCCAAGGTACTCAGAGGACACCTGCACTCTTAAAAATACCAATTGGAAACTGAAATGGAAATGGCTGGTATCTTAACGAGAAGTGTTGTGTCAGGCTTGGAAGGATATCCTGTTACATTATGAGCAGTGTACCTGTCTGATCTGATTAGAGATACCAAACATACTGATTTGATACTGCTGCAAATCTTCCAAACAGCGTACACTGGGAACATTAACCAATTTTTCCACAGGTGACTTTTGGGTGGGGACCTCACCAATCCACAGTCACTGACCATTTTTATTTTGTCTTCCCTCAACATTGCTATGACTGTGCAAGTTGACTTTGTATTCATTCTCAATATGCAGTAACAAGCATAGATTGAATTTAAAACAAGACACAAAACAGACTTTTCCAACTTGTTTTCAGGGTTCAGAGAGCCCTTTCCTACCTGCGGCCAGGACCTCAGCATGCCCAAGTTCTAGTCACGGCACACGACTAGCAGCTCATTCTGTTTCATGACTGTCATTCCAAATTAGGACTCCTTTCTCTCAAATACGCAGCTGGAGGGTAAATGGCCGGCCTTGCTTTATATAAATACCTCATTCTTGTTTAGACCTTAGCCATGCACATCTAGCCAGTGCTGTATGACTCACACATCTGAAGGCACTACTCATAAGTCAAGGACAGTTTGAACCTTCAACAGAAAAGGAAGCTTGCACATTCAAATCTCTCACCTCATTTTCACAGACTTATTTGGGATTTAATGTTAATATAAGTAGAGTGAGGTTTTGGTATTGGTACTGTAGAGTGGGTCTCTCTAAGGGGTTGTGTACCCCAAACGTGTGGTGGAATTTTAGCTAAAGGTTGGCCAGATAAAAGCATTATTAACAATCACAAATCCTTTGGAGAACCCCTCTCCCAAGCAAGTATGTCTTAATTAGTGCCATTTTATTACTATGTAGTTACATAGTAGTTCACGTATCCTCAAAACAAATTGTTGCCATTTAGTTTTTTGATATTTTATATTTTATAAATATCAGAACCAGTTGATATTTTCTGTATTTTACTTGAGATGCCCTCTTGTTCTACACCTTAAATGATCAAATTGAACCAAAAGACAATAGACTAATAATTTCAATTGCTTTTATTCTAAATATGAGGCTGTAGTCCTTAGTTACGACTGTTAGATCAGCACTCAAAATGGGAAAATTGTCAAACATACAAAAAGGCTGCTAGTCCTGCTTTGGCCTAGCTTTTGCCCTAAAGAATCATGTGTTGTGTTAGACTAATCCATAGTGAGAGGGTAAAGGTCATTGGTAATTGAACTGTGACGTTGTACCAAACAAGATCCGTTTTATTCTGCCCCCTAGTGTAAAAAAGTAATAAAATGTGTTTTCAAGGAGTGCCTTGATGGAACTGTAAGGCTATCACTAATCAAATGAAAATTGAAAACAAACTCCCAATGTCTATGTTAAAAAAGCAATACAGATTAGTACTAATTGTTTTTGTTTTTTCAGTGTGATTTCATTAGACTTCCACATATGGTGAGCATCAAACTTTTTAATTTATTAATTTAGCAGATAAGGACTAGTAAGTGTAGCAGATAATAAAGGACCAAAAGTTCTTACAGGACTTCAGTGGTTAGTGCCAAGGAACTGTCTGTATTTTGACCAGACATAGTGCAACAAAAACACAATTTAAACTACAATATTGCATAATTCTGCAGGTCCTCTGAGAGTTACATGCTTTGCCCTCTCAGTACGTTCTGTACTCTAAGCTTGACAAAGAGACCAGTGCAAACTGTCAGCTGTAATTTAACTGAAATTATAGCATTTGTTTTACATAGTGTTAACTATTAATAACAAACTAAATGCTTTAGCATTACCTTCAGATTGTTTTTCTAATAATTGAATGATGGAATAGATAATCAGAGTACAGTATACATTGCACAAAACATAATGTGAACACAAAACAAATTAGAAAAGTGTTACCATCACAAATGTAAATAAAGCAGTGGCGGAATCATGTTTTGATTAAATCAATTTGCAGTGATTTGCTGTAGTTCACAAGGTCTGTCTGTGGACAATTGTAATGCAGGTCAAGTTCCTTGAAAAAAAAATCGTTAGATCTCAAGGTACATCAAACAACCAACATCCAGCCAGGCAGAACTGGTTGGTGTGTTTTAGTTGACTCATAGCCTCCAGATAACTGGTTCCAGTGCTTGTGTCTGTAAATTGTTCCCTCATAATTCACTTATTCTCTGACTCAAACAGACTTTCTCAATGCTTTACATCCTATTAGACAAACATCTATTCATGTTTTTCATTCATGTTTTTTCATTATTTTTGTCATTCTGTATTTGCATTTAATATTCACTGATTCTCAGATACAGATACAGTTTATTATGTTTATTTAACTTTTTATTTACTGTCTGTCAACAACGATACCAGACACTCTTTCCTCACTGTCTTACCTGGGAATTGGACCCAGATCTCCCACCCAAGTCAGTTGCTTACCTTAATGTGTCACAATACCTAACAAGGATCAATCTGTAAATCCGGAGTGCAAGTTTAAGATGTGCTATCATTAAAGACACTGTCAATGCACAGACACTATAAATGTCATGATTCGGTAAAGTACGTAGTTGTAAACCCTGAGCATGTGCTCAGTGTGCTCATCTTATGTTTGGCTCCGTTTTTATTTGAGGTGTTCTGTCTTATTGGCCTAAATCATACAGGTGTATTGGGGTGGTCAGTGCAAATTGACAAAAACTATTATTAGGCTACATTACAGGCAGTGGGCTTGAGTTGGATGTGGGCCAACAGTTTATTTCAGCAAACGTTGAAACAGTCTGTGACTTAGGTTCAAGGCTACACGTAAGGATTTATTAATATATATTTCAAGCAATGTCTTGAGTAAACGCAACTATCTTCACAGATAAATAATTTCGTGTTCACGAGTAAAAAAATATATAGCGTATTTGTACAGTAACATGCAAACGTATGCTGTTAGTATGTGTTGCGGGTAACTTTCAACTGAGTGTTGAAAGCATGTTACTTATCTTGCTGTTATCGTGGTTAGCCTACATAGGGTAATCTTAAGGGTGTGTTGCTTGTGAAAATTGCTTGTTTTGTATGAGACGCTCTTAAAATTGGACATACAGTAGCCTATGGAATGCCAATTTTTAACCAGACTGAATGCATGTCCAGCATGACTTATGTCAATAATCAGAGACGTGTATGTAGGAAAAATATTTGCTTGGGTAGCATTATTCCTCTCACTCCGTCATAGGCTACAAAACGCTCTGATTCTCATGAAAAGTTAACTCTTTCGGCAGAAAAAAGGGTCAAACAGAAATCCGAGAATCTGATTGGTTCCAAACATTCAGATCCGTCCGATCTTTTTTTATGTAAGTAGCAAAACAACAAATAGTTTGCGAAGACACCGTAGTTTTTCTTCAATTCGTTTTGTGTAGCCTATCAAACTTGTAATAATCTTGGCTAAACGGTGCTGTCTATAAACTGCTGGTTTAAATGTTATAAGTAGAAACTCTTTAGACTCATCATTGAAGATCATGGAAATACGGAGAGAGTTGGCCGCTGCATCGACAATGAATTGTTTTCACTTAGAAGATTTCATTGCCGGATGGATTGGCGGTGAGTGATTTAAAATTAGCATAAAGTTAATCCGCATCCTCAAGGTAGTTTGTTTTCACATAGGAAAGTTGAAAGAGATTCATAAATAATTCAGAGTTCATGTAAGCCTAGCTACGTTTTGGAGTTTGTGTTCTACCTTATAGGCAACAGTAGACCTACTGTACATAATGTGCATTTGAATTGCGTCGTAGCCACCGAAATAAGGCCGATGGTGTAATAAACAAATTCAAATTTACCTAATGTGCACAAGCATACCGTAAAAACTACATATATTAGGCCAGATTTTCATATCAAACAGACCTCTTTGTTATTTTAAATTGCACTCTTAAACTTAATTTAAAAAAAAATGATTTTCTAAATGTCTATATTCTGCTCTGTAGTAGGCAACAATGCATGTTGTTAGAAATGTTATGAAGACGGACAGTTGAACTATTGTTTCTGGAACGTTAGAACAATATGTTCTATTTTCTGCTAGATAGTCTTAAATTGCGTTAATCGTTTTATGTTGAAAATAATCCAATGTTATCAACGACACTGCATATAGGCTACATTTTGTGTCAGAATACCAAGTGTTTAAACTTGCCCTTACAATAGTAAATTACATAAACAAAGCAGTACTGCCAGAGAAAACTAATCCAATGTACTAATTTCTGTAGGGGCTTCCAGTGTTATTGTTGGCCACCCACTAGACACAGTAAAGGTACTCTATTTTCTCCTACATTTTGATCAATGACGTTTCAGTATCTTTAATAAGATGTTATCAGAAATAGTATATTTATTGTTGAATCCTACAGACTCGGTTGCAGGCTGGAAAAGGATACCAAAACACCCTCCATTGTGTTCTCACCATCTACAGAAAAGAAACAGTAAGGAAGTGCCACTGACTCTGAAACTTAGGTCCCAAATAACAAGGGATTGTCTGTCATGATGATTACATCAGGCTGGCTTGCATTAACAATCCAAGTCTTAGTTTACAATGTGCTGTGTTGTAGGCATGCGACATTGTAAAAAAAAAAAAGAAGTGCCATGCCAAAGCATAAACAGGCCAAAGTAATATTTTAAGGTTTTGAACAGTTGTGAGACCTTTTCCTGAGACCCGAGGGAAACCATTTATTTAATTTTGCTATAACTCTGTAATCAAAAGATAGTTTTTGAAACAGAGAGTTGGTGTATCGACTCTCATGATTGTTTTTGATTGGTTCCAGGTGTCTGGCTTCTTTAAGGGACTCTCCTTCCCATTGGCCAGCATCACAGTCTATAATTCTGTGGTGTTTGGCTTATTCAGCAACACACAGAGACTTATAAGCAAGATTCGCCATGGCGATAGCAGACACCCGTGTGGCATGCTGGACCTGCTACTAGCTAGCATGCTAACTGGGCTGGTCTCAGTGAGCCTGGGAGCACCGGTGGACTTGGTGAAGATCAGGCTGCAGATGCAGACACGGCCTGTTCTAGCAGGTAGACAGTGGTCATGCGCAGGCTCACATTTTATTGATTAGGAATAAACATTGACATGAACACATCTTTTGCTGAACAGTAAGATACTACCTAATAACAAACAGGTGTGGTGTAGTTATGTTAGTCTAGAATAATACATGTGCGCTTGAGATGAGGTACTATACCTTTCACTTAATGTCTGTTACCCTGTATGCAGAGAACCTGAACCTTGCTGGTAACACGAGTAGTAATATACCTCTGAAATCTGTGGAGATTTCCGGTCAGCATGGCTACAGGGGCCCTCTCCACTGCATTAGCAGCATCCTCCAGTCGGAGGGGTTGCAGGGCCTCTACCGAGGGGCCGGGGCTATGGTCTTGAGGGACGTCCCCGGCTACACTCTCTACTTCCTCCCCTACACGTTGTTCTGTGATCTGCTGAATCCTGATGGCAAGTCCTCCCCTCGCTTTAGCTCCATATGGCTGGCTGGTGGACTAGCAGGTAAGCATGTTGTATTTATATGGATTATTCTTCTCCTTACTTAATATTGCAGATATTGAGGTAGGCCTAGGAGTCCAAATTTGTTTGGCCAGTTTTACTGGGTTAAACACTTCCTGGAAATAACCCCTGCTGTCTTGAGTAAGCTAGAATTTGACACCATACATCACCAACTATGTTGTACACTGAGACACATCGTCTGCAAAGTTGCGTAATGCATGTCACACTGTAAATAACCTCCTTGACCTATAGGCCTAGTGCTATGAAACCGCAAAAAAACAAATTGACTTTTTAGTCTCTTGATCTCTGTTATAAATGTTATAGATTCACCAAATGTAATAAGGAGCCTTATTTTTTATTCTATGTCCTTTCTAAGTCAGTGTGGATGCAGTTAGAATCATAGGTGACTATATTAATTTGTCTTATTTGATTTTAAATGTTTTCATTTAACGGAATCATTTATTCAAAAGTGCACACAACAGCGCACATAATCTGCAAAGGTTTGGGACCTCAACCCACAATACAATGTATGCACTGTGCACTGCAAGAGGGAACTTTACTTCTTTTAGCTGAGCTGGATTCCAACCCATGATAGAGATTGCACTCAGGAGTAATGCCTTATGACCTTCCTTGTATGACCAATTGTTACAGCAGATGTTCTTTTTAGTGGGAGGAAATACCTTCTGCATTAAATGCAGAACACAGCTATTAATATCAAACTGACACAGTAATGCTAGTGATTGTGAAATGATCTTATCTTTAACAGAATTGCTGTAATAACCTAATGAAGGAGGGCAGAAGTCAACATTTAAGCATATTGCACAAGTGTACAATGATTTGAAAATTATTCGGTTGGGATGGATGATAGAATTTTAGGATGGTGAGTAAGTGATAATGAACAATGAGCCCATCGTTATAGTGTCGATAAGGCTGCACAGATACCAAAAGCAACTCCCCAAATACAAATGAAATAGAAATGTGAACATCCAACAATCTTACAGACAAAATAGAAACACAAAATAACTAAATACATGTCCTGTAATCAAATTAAGAACTTGAACAGTGCTGCATGTGCTTCATTGCAGAGATTAGTTGTTTGTTTTGGAAGAGGTTCAAAAGGGCTGACGTGTCTATTTTGTCAAGAGTTTTCCTTTACAAATTCTTCACAGAAAACATTTCCACATTGTCCCATACAGCTCACTCAGCCCAAGTGTATGAGAACTATGAGGCCATTGATATAGTTCAATTGTGAAAGTGGCCAACAAAAGACAGTCCCCCCCTCCTTCATAACATTAATGCTAAGTGTAAGGACTAGATCCAGTGTTTGGGTGTTTGGGAGTGAAGTTGGATTGATTCTATTGATGTGTCTAAAGGCAAATCATGTATTAGGAAAAACATTCATTAATTACTGACATACAAATAATTCTTCTATCTGAAGTTAAAAAGAAACATTCTGATTCCAATTTTAGCACTTTTGCTTTTATAGCCCATTTGTACAAGTTTTCGCAGAGAAGCAGAAGGCGCACAGCATAAGTTACAATACATACAAAATTAGGTTGGGAAGCAGCACTTGCAGGGGTTTCCCTAGTGATACACGTTTCTAAGCAACAACCCCTTGCAAAGAGGTACAAGCTGTGTTCGAATTGGGGGAGTGGGGGGGGGGGGGGGGGGGGGTAAAAGTGGACAAGAGACACTCGATAAAAGCAAGGTCACATGCTCATGCTGCATTTACTTTAGGGACCTCTGACTATCTCAATGTAACGTCATTGGGATCGACATTTATGGCATTACCCTTCTCCCTGCTGTATCACAACTTTATTTACCCCGTGCCTTTACTTTCTCTTTTGCTCTAGTCCTAGTTTCACCCAGCACCCAGCTGCTATTTTGGTATCTCAGCTCCTTGTCATTAGTGGTTATAATTGGATGTTAAGGGTGATGGAGTCACCAATCACTACAGTCTGTCGTGGCATACTCCCAGGGGCTGAGGTGACCAGCTTGCTGAGAAAGCCCTACAGAGGGTAGTTGCCATTTCTAACTTGAATGGGATGCTCAACTAACTACAAACTACAGTTGCACAACTCTGAATGTTGAGATCCAATAGCATTTTTCAATGCTCAAACAGTGGTCTAGTCAATGTCCTGATTGCAATCCCATTTAGAATATGTGGCACCACGTAAAAATTCTAGTACACAAGAATTGTCCAACTTTAACCTGCCTGGAGAAATATGCAAAAAAGAATGGGCAAAATCACTCCAATGCTATGTACAAAGTTGGTACACTTATCCAAAAGTCTCAAAGCGGGTAAAGGTTGTGTCAAGGTTGAATACTTGCAAGTTATTTCAGGTTTTTTTTCCTGACAATGATTTACCAACATAAAACCAATGTCACCTTTACAATCCACATGATGAGGGGTTTAATTACTTTAGCAAGTCATTGTGTTTAGTGATGAATGATAGAACATTCTATGGAGTGGACCTCTGTATAGAATGCTTGAAATCAACCCTTGGAAGTTGTCCATCTTAATCTCAACCTGACTTGTTTTAATATGTTGGTGATTTTTCTCTCTTAAAGGCTCCATCTCCTGGGTAACAGCCACCCCAGCAGATGTGGTGAAGAGCAGAATGCAGGCGGATTCCCTCCATCCGAGAAAATACAGGGGTATCCTCCACTGTATAGTACATAGCTACAAGACAGAGGGTTTACAGGTAAGAAACATTGATAACAGGGAAATCACAGGAATAAACGCATAACATTGTCTTAAATGTATGCTCACAGTGCCTTTGCCTAGCCTTATTGTTTGTGCCCTCACATGGGCCTGTAGTTGAATCATCACATATAATATGAGAAGTTATAAGTGACTGATTTTAGTATAAACTTTGGGTTTGATGCAAGATAGGCATTCACTAAATGGTGTGCAATAAATTGCGATAAAATATTTCATTGGCATATAAACTGCAGACTTTGAATTTGTTTATTGTTGGGAAAGGTGTTCTGTAATATGTGCGTCACAAGACTAAATCGTCTCTCTGACAAACGCAATTTTAGGTACTCTGTAGTTTCCAAACCGAAGGAACATAAACTTGAGTTCATCAACCCCATCACCACCAATGAGGAAATAGGTTTTACTTACAAAAGTTGGTTAATAGTTGACACCAAAATCAGCCTCAGGTTGTTTTCATATTAAATATCAAAAGCCTTTGACGCAGTCCCTAACTTGAAGTACTTTAATCTACCTGTTTCCATGTCTCTGCAGGTCTTCTTTCGTGGTGCCACAGTGAATGCAATCCGTGGTTTTCCCATGAGTGCCACCATGTTTCTAGGTTATGAACTTTCTCTGAAGTTCTTCAGGAGTCTTTAGTACATACCCAGACACTTAGTATTTACAGTCACAGCTCATGATCAAAAATGACAAAAAAAATTGATCCTCTGTCCTATTGATGGAATTATCTTGACAACAATCCTCTGACTTTTTAACACTAATATTTATCATGCAGTGTGAGTCAAGAGGTAACGTGAAAGAGTACATTTCATCATAACCATAATGATGAGAAAATAGCTGTATATATTTTATGTACTTATTTCTTATATTAAGAAAATAAAGAGAATTGTATAAAGAGGGAATACATTTAAAAATCTAATCCATACATTTAAACATACTATATCATGATTTAGAATACATTTTTGTTATATATATAATATATTTCTGTTATCTAGTCTTAGTATTTATGAAGGATAATCATTTGCACTTAATATGCTTAAGAACCACAATCACAAGATTGTTACAATTACCTTTCAAATTTACTATGTTACTGGCAAACGTAAGTGTTATATACATACATATGTTTCATAAATACAGCATTTAAAACAGCACTTGTCTTTTTTCAACATCAAAATAGTTTGGAGGCAATAGGGTATCAAAGCTTTATAGACTATACAGGGTGTTCATGAAGGTAAGAATTAGCCTTCCATTTATGCGCTGTATGCTGATACCGGTAGTCCTTATCAGGCTGTCTGGAAAATGAGATAATGTGGGCCTTTGCGAAACTGTCTGTCATACTTACATAACTACTACTGATGGACATGTTGGCTTATGATATCTACTGGACTGAAAGTCTGTATTAATAGGTTACTGTAATGTTCCTTTAGTAGAGTAGTGTAGCACATTATTGATCCCCAGGGGAAATTTAAAGCTACTTTACAACAGAAAGTAAAAAAAATGCTATTACCATTGTCAATCAGCAGAGCACACACTAGATGACACTGTTTCCCATACGAACATCTTCCTAATCTTTGGATGTGGAATTACATTTACACGCACACAAACAAACACACACCGACACACAGTTTTAGAAAGACGTATGGGGAAAAAATTACGAATGTTACAGGTAGCGTGCGCGTAGGGTAGGCTACTCAGGTCAAAAACAACAGCCTTCCGATCCAGAATATCAGCTGTCCTAAAAACGGACCAAAGGTTCACATGCCTATAGCCTACAAAAGACAAGTAGACCTAAAACCTAGGGAGTCAGGTGGCTGAGCGGGCTAGTAATCCGAAGTTTGCCAGTTCGATTCCCGGTCATGCCAACTGATGTTGTGTCCTTGGGCAAGGCACTTCACCCTACTTGCCTCGGGGGGAATGTCCCTGTACTTACTGTAAGTCGCTCTGGATAAGAGCGTCTGCTAAATGACTAAATGTAAATGTAAAACCTCTATGTATCGACCTGCTTTTCCAGGCGGGGGTGCATGACGCCACAACACCGGTGTTCCGGAGAATTCAGTTCCCCTGTTCCCCCTTAATTGACGTTTTCTCTTGTTGCTTGGTTGAGTTGAATGTGATTTAATCACGTGTGTTAGTTTATACTCTACCTACTTTCCATGAGCATAAGTTACATTTATTGATGTTGGTTAGTTAATTTGCAGTCAAATACAGGCTCTAAAGTATAGTATAATGTGGTATCCTGATTATCTGGTTCACATATATATACTATTGCAAAACCACCCCACTCCATCAGGAGGTACAATTAACCCTTGAGGTCAAGATTGACAGCAGATCAAGTGGAGACTGAGTAATGTATGTGCTAACTGCAACCTCTGGGCATTCGGATATTAAAGAATGAATGTTATCATCTCGAGTGAATCCTCTCTTATTGAGAACTAAGTTATCACAATAGTAAGTTGTATTGCTCAATCGTTAGTCAGGCCCTGTTTTCAGAGTCTGTAACAGCTAGTGCTAATTTGTAGCCAACACTAGTAGTAGCGCTATTTTAATTTACAGTAATAATGTATCCCAATTTGAACGGTAGGCCTATCATTTAGAAACTATCTTTAGTTTTGTAATGTTTTCTTACCTAAATTCTGGAGTTGTGTGCCGAGTCTGACACCTGGACTTCTATGTTCATGCTGCAGTGGCTATTTGGCAAACTCAGAAGGGCGTGCTGACATGGAATTCTGTGGGCATCGGTTTTTGTTTTCGGTTAAACACTTTTACAAGCGTTGATTGGGATACAGCGTTTATTTTGTACGGGATTATCAATCTAAATGAATGCACTGACAAATAAAGTAAATTGTTAAAACTCAAACTTTAGATTTTACTGGGGCACAGCAGATTTATACTGGGGCACGTGCCCCAGTAAAAAGGGTCTAACGACGCCCCTACTCTTTAGTTAAACTGCGCTTCTCTGAATGCACGCGCGCTCCCGTGGCCAGGGGATACAAATCCTGGTAGGGATAAGTGCCTTGGCACGACACCAGCATTACATCAGAGAAGCAGAAAAGCAATGAGGATTTTCCATAGACCGATGCTATCAGGGATTTTCACGCCTGACCAGTGAGAGGCAGCAGAGCAATGTACAGCGTACAGCCTGTCGAAAAATAGAAGAAGAAGACATTAGCTTTCAACATGGCGTCGAATTACTATCAAGAGATGCAAGAAACTTTCAGAAATAACAATAAAAGTCGTGAATTTGCTGCGCATAGCGCGAAAGTTCATTCTGTAGCATGGAGCTGCGACGGAAGACGGCTGGCCTCCGGGTCTTTTGACAAAACTGCAAGCGTATTTGTCTTGGAAAAAGACCGACTGGTGAGTGTCAATATGAACGATACGGATATTTCACATACAGTACTGTTTCACTTTAACGTACTCTAGCTTCCACCTACACTAGCTCTAACAACATTCTTAACAATGAGTTTGATTGCGTTATTAGTGAAAATAAATTAGTAATAAAAAAGAGAGCTTTCTGTGTATGAGGCCACATGTGTTTCCTCGTTTGACTATGCTAGTTTGGCTACGAAACTGCACGTTGCTTTTACCGTTTTACCTATTTATGCCACATGTGTCAATTGTTTTCACATTGAATCAGTGCATCTAGTAATGCTGCAACCTCTATATTAAAGTATTAATGTGGTCTGTCGAACACTAGCCTAAATAGTGTTGTTATTGGGCAGACTGTCAAGTAAAGGAGCCTAAGCGATGTGATGCTACTTGCATAACTTTACATACTTACATGTAACTTAGCTACATTACTTGTGCATCCACACGTGCTTCTCACTTTTTCAGTCAGGCACCTGAAGTTTGGAGAAGCCAACAATTGTCAATCTCAAGCCAGGTCAGGTACAGTCACAGTGACATAGTAGATGGAAGACCAGTCTGTATCTTAGAACAGTCAGTAGGCCTACTCCTCATCAAAAATATGGACAACAAACACTCTTCCACGCGAGGAATAGAGTACAGAAATATTTTCGATGTGGGTCCATTCTGAAAACGTTTGGCATTTACTGTTTGCTAAGCAGCCAATCTCTTTCTCTAAATGTACATAACAGGTCAAGGAGAACAACTACAGGGGTCATGGAGATAGTGTTGACCAGCTGTGTTGGCATCCAACCAACCCAGACATCTTTGTCACTGCATCAGGAGACAAGACCATCCGAATATGGGACGTCAGGACAACAAAGTGCATAGCCACTGTCAATACTAAAGGTTAGTTTGTAACCTTACACTTGACATGCCAATTTTACTGTTTGTTGAAGTTATTGTCATTGATTTGTGTAATAATACAAAATAATGATCATTTCATTTATTGATTTTAAACAGAATGTATTTAAAACAAGTTATTTTGGTTTGTGTTTAGGGGAAAATATCAATATCTGCTGGAGTCCAGATGGTCAGACGATAGCTGTAGGGAACAAGGATGATGTGGTCACCTTCATTGACGCCAAGACTCATCGGTCACGTGCTGAGGAACAGTTTAAGTTTGAGGTCAACGAGATTTCCTGGAACAATGACAACGACATGTTCTTTCTGACCAATGGAAATGGATGCATCAACGTCCTCAGGTAAAACTTTTTGAATTTGCAGTGTTTTTCCAGGATTTGTGGTAGTAAGAGAAAGCATAAGAGGCATTCATTTCTATCTAAATATATGAACAACAGTGTATATATATATATATATAAAAACCAAGTTGCTAAAAATGAATTACAATTGGTGCTGTTGTTATGCGTCTGAATACAAGGACACTAAATACAAGTGTTTGTAATTAGTATTTATGATTTGTAATTATTATCCTGCATAGCCTAAAACACATGCGCTTCTCAAACACTGAGCATGTGTTCCTCAATCTTCTTAAGGTTTTAAGGAAACAATGCTGTCCCTCGACACCAAACCACTGCTAATTATATGATCGTATAACTTTTTCCAGTTATCCTGAGTTGAAGCCTATCCAGTCGATCAATGCCCACCCTTCCAACTGCATATGCATCAAGTTTGACCCCACAGGGAAGTACTTTGCAACAGGAAGTGCAGACGCTCTGGTCAGTCTGTGGAATGTGGAGGAGCTGGTCTGTGTTCGCTGTTTCTCCAGGTTAGTCTTTATCTTATCTGTCTACTTGGATGAACAGATTTGCTCCCTCACATTACTGCCATGTATGATGGAATGTTTGATTACCGGTAGTTGAAGTCACATTTTATTAACTACATTTGGATTTATATCAGGTTTTATTTATTTCCTGCCTGTTTGGTTAGATTACCTTGGCCAGTGTTGATCAAACTTGACAGTTATGACACTCATAAAGTTTGATAGTACAATCATTTGCTATATAGACGCTTGTGGTAATTAGCAATTTTTGCGGTTATTGATGCAAACTGTTTTAATTGTAGGTACAACATTAATCAAAAGGTAAAGATTCTTACAAAACATAAGACAAAGTATAAGCATAAAATATTCATGTCTTTTGTTTTGTCATCAGGTTGGACTGGCCAGTAAGGACTTTGAGTTTTAGTCATGATGGGAAGATGTTGGCATCAGCTTCAGAGGATCACTTCATTGACATAGCAGAGGTTGAGACAGGTTAGTAGAATACACGTTTTGGCTTAGTCCTTAAAACGACCCTGTTTAAATATAAGGCCCTTGTAAGTAAAGAGAGACATGAAACAACCATTTCATTTAAACAAGAATCCAATCAAAACAAGGAAACGGCTACAATTCTTCATATTTTTTCATTTCATAATGGCAGCTTCTGATCTAGTTATTAGCTAAACATTCTAAATGTATGATATCTTTTCAACGTTTTACCGTTATCGTAGGGCTATAAAAAAAGTATGGTATATGTAATATTGATTCACAGGGGAAAAGCTGTGGGAGGTTCAGTGTGAATCACCAACGTTCACTGTAGCATGGCATCCCAAGAGGCCGTTGTTGGCATACGCTTGTGACGACAAGGAAGGAAAGTATGACAGCAACCGAGAGGCAGGAACTGTCAAACTGTTTGGACTGCCTAATGATTCCTAAAATCCACTGTTTTTGTTGGACAGCTGTAAACTACATCTGAAAGTGGAGATGAGTCCTTATGAACTGTACTTTGTCTACTGACTATGAACCAATGGACAAATAGGAATGACACACACACTCAATTGAAAATATATTTTGTTTTGGCCAGGGGCACAATTTTAAACTTATTTTGTTATTTTGTTTAAATTGTGTTTAATTCTGTAGGCTACAGTGTTAGCATATGTTTTGTACTGCATACAATTACACTGTGGTGAATTTCATGTTTGTAGTAGTAAAAGTGCTATTTGTCAAATCAAAGTTTTTTTTTTTTTTTTTTACTATTAATGCATCCCAAGTAGTCAAATGACATTGTGGCCCTCTTGAAATCGTTTATAGCTATGTTTAGTTTTTATGTTTTCTTTATTTTTGCAAGTTTTTCAGTAAAAAATAAAAGTTTTTCTACGGTTCGTGACTCATAAGCTTGAGAGA
This sequence comes from Osmerus mordax, assembly GCF_038355195.1. NCBI lineage: Eukaryota > Metazoa > Chordata > Actinopteri > Osmeriformes > Osmeridae > Osmerus > Osmerus mordax. The sequence goes on along the minus strand of NC_090061.1, from coordinate 4,875,518 downwards.
CCAGGAACAGACCGAGCGATGTAGTAATTAATTGAGTCCACCTCCTTCCAATCAGAAAATTAATTCCGGAGCTGTCAGAAGACTTGCATTTCTGTAAAACTGTGTAGTAGAGAATAAATGATGGACAATAGAAGCAGGAAAATGTCGTGAAGAGTTTAGCTAATAAGCTACCCTTGCAATATACTAGGAAACTAGTCTCCTATCCTTCAACAGTAGTGTTGCTGGACTTCGAACTTATTGTGCACAGCCAGGCCGTAACCAGCCTGGGCGGTGCTGCTCATGTACGGAGCTGCACCTCAATGATGGACTGTGTGACGATAGGGTAAGTTTCTTTAATGTTCAAATACAGACAGTATTCTATTGATTGGCATCATCATAGCTTCATCTGTGGAATAATATACCGCATGGTTTCTTTACAGATAACACAAGTACGAGAACTGGATATTTACGGGGTTGCTTGTAGCTATTGGTGCTAAGCTCACGTTAAAACTAACTAGCCAGCTAAGCTAACCTCTGCAAGCTTTTTAAGCTGTGGAGACATTAGCTAGCTAGGCTAGCTACCAATAATATTAACAAGTTTGATCACAACTGCATTCCTGTGACATGCTTTTTATGCATAATTGTAGGTTGCACGGTCCACAAAGGGAAAGCACTTACAGTAATATGAAATGTGTCCCCTCACGACGTGTCCAGTTTATTTTTTAGATAGCCAAGCTAGTTAGCCATCAACACTCATCTTACGTCCAGTTTAGAGAGGGGTAGTTTCTACTAGCAAGCCAGCACAGAGCGTTCATACAGAGGGTACTGTTGGTTTTGTAATGTATAGTTAAGCAACAAACCAACAACAACCAAAAATAGATGCCTTGTGACTGCAGTAAGAGACAGTAACTACTCGTATATTTGTGTGTAGGAGTAAGCACTGATGAACGTTTCATTCAAGGCATTCAAGATCCTTGTGTAATCCTGCTCATGTTCAGTTTATCCCTAATCAGTCGAGAGACCGACGGGTCCAAGAACTGGGACTCAGAGGAGGATGCCATGGATGCGGGGATGCACACCTTCAACCACACCCACATGAGGAAAGCGTTTCAGCTGATGAATGACTTGAGGAGGTAGATGACTAGATGCCTTCACAGTTTCTTTAACCAATGCCAATATAGGTACATTGTATGTCCAGAAGGACTTGTTTTGTGTGGACATCCCTTTAAATTAGTGCTGAAGTTAATGAAAAGGGTCAGTTGCAACACACACTAGTTCCGAACTGCCTTGGGGAGCAGCATCAGCACAAGCCATGCCCTCATCACCCAACATTAGTCACTGATGTTTTTATGGCTGAATGGAAGGAAATCCTGCATCACATTTCTGACATCTATTGGAAAGCCTCCCCAGAAGACTAGACAGATGTTTCAGCAAAGTGGGGATCAACTGTGTACTTCTTGTACATCACTTTGGTCTACCATGGTTGTTTTTAAACATGCTCTATAAATATTGATTGATTGAACATATAAATGCGAGGACAGTCAACTTGCAGGTCTTTGTATATCGAGCTAGTGTCCACACATCATGTCCATGCAGTGTCCATTGTGTGTGATGGGGATAAAGCCTGATCATGTTTCTCCTGTGATCCCAGTAAAAAGATGCTATGTGACGTGCTCCTCGTAGCAGGAAACATACAGGTGGAGGCCCACAAGGTTGTCCTGGCTGCATGCAGCCCGTACTTCTGTGCCATGTTTACAGGTGCGTAGTTGGGAAGAGTGACATTTTTTTATTTATTATCCCAGTCGAATATTTGTGTTGAGTTTGATCTTTTGTCCCTCGAAAGATTTCACAAGAATGTCTCTACCTTCCTCTCTCCACGTGTGTGGGTGGGTGTGTGTGTGTGTGTGTATAGGGGCCATGAGTGAGAGTACTGCCCAGCAGGTGGAGATCAGGGATGTGGACGGTCACACCCTGAGGATGTTGGTGGATTACATTTACACCGCCGAAATCCAGGTGACTGAGGACAACGTTCAGGTGAACACACTCCCTCTCATATCCCAATTCTAACATCAATAGGGAGAAGAAGGAGCAAAAAAGGACAAACAAGCACCTGTAGTCTTGGCCATAGTCAAAATAATAAAATTTCATGCTGTATTATTACCCAGGACTCCGTTGTTATGGGAGTAGCTGTGGAGGATCATGTGGCGTATTATTGGCTCTCTTTGCCTTTCCTGTAGTCTTCAACACCCCCCCCCCCCCTCTGGCAGATCAGCTGCCCAGAGCTTGAAAAGGCTGGGCATTTCCTCTCATTATTAGATCAGGAAATGTGCATGGAGAGACAGGAAATCCTCCCTGTGTTTGCAGCGTGTGTGTGTTTGTGGGAGAAAGAGGGGAGAAGTGTGTAATGTATTGAGGCATTTGCGGGATCTGATCCTCTTGGGTGTGTTTGTGTGCAAAGTTTACCCTGTTAAGTGTGTCTTCTTGTGTGTAACCGTTTTTGGATGTGTACGCGTCCATTCGTGTTTGTGTGTGTGTGTGTGCGCGTCAGTCAGTCTGTCAGTCTGTCAGTCAGTCAGTCTGTTTGGTGCCTTTAGAAGTGTGCTACAGCTGTGTGGTACAACCTCTACAGGTCAGCCCATCTCTCCTCATACCCAAGGGAAAAATGCAATAATAATAAACTGAATAAAAGCCTTTGAATGAATGACCTAGATTCTGTCTGCCTTTGTAGAGACAGAGATATGTGCAATATGTGTAAAACGTCCCCTGCAGCAGACTCAGGCTAGAAGCCTTGAAACCACACAAGTCACAAAGCCTTCCTGAGACCAAAGCACATACTGACCTTCGTCACTTCATAACCACTGAATCACCATTGATAGAAATATTATGCTACTTTCGGTAAAGCATTGTTCAGCAATCGTAAATCTGTCAGCTCATAGATAATGGTACTAAAAGTCATAATATGGTAACCTTCAGCATAGACCATATTTGGATGTTTCCCACTCCAAGGGTCTTATCTGTGTTTTTCTTGAAGGTGCCTCCCTATCCCCCATTGTGTTTCAATGTGTGTCTTGTGTTTCTTTTCTTTTTTTTATACATGAAACTGGAGCCTTATGTCGACTTGCAGTTTAGTATCTGTGTCCCCTGTGTAGGTGCTGTTACCTGCCGCCAGCCTGCTCCAGCTCATGGATGTCAGACAGGTGTGCTGTGAGTTCCTGCAGAGCCAGCTCCACCCCACCAACTGCTTGGGCATCCGAGCCTTCGCTGACCTGCACACCTGCACCCAGCTGCTCGACCAGTCCCACGCATATGCTGGTGAGGCACGCAGCCAGGGGCCCTGGTGAGGCACGCAGCCAGGGGCCCTGCAGGGCTGGAGGAGCACTCTGCCCGAGGCCTCCACAGAGAGAGGCGGGAACAATGATGGGTTATATTATTGTTTGTTTTGGCTGATCATCTCCCAGGTCTTCCCATCTATTCGGTCAGGGAAAGGAGAAACCTAGTGGGGTCTCGTTTAGAGGATGGGAGATGAGGAAGAAAACGTCAGTATTTTGTCTGTCCTCATGCGTGTAGCTGTGTGTGTGTGTGTGTGTGTGTGTGTCAACAGAGCAGCATTTTTGTGAGGTGATGCTGGGTGAGGAGTTCCTGGGCCTGACCCTGCAGCAGGTGTGCAGTCTGATATCCAGTGACAAGCTCACAGTGTCCACCGAAGAAAAGGTGGGGGTTCCGGATTGTTCCAGCACAGCAGCTCCCGTATGATATGGCATAGTGTTCTCTCCTCTACACACAGTCCAGATTTTAGTGATCTCTGTGTGGGAGGGGAGAGATAGGAGAGTAGCACACATGCTGTCTGTGTCTGTGTGTGGGGATGAGGAACAGTAGCTGATAAACTACACCAGATTCTCTTTCTCTCCCTTGAAACATGTCAGCACTTAACTGCCTTGCCACACATAGATTGACAAAACAAGACCATTACGCTTAAACCCATCATATGCTTTTTGATAGACAGTGATTTAGACTGTGCCCCAAGATATTATATAATCAGTCTTTTAATTAATCAATATACCACGAGAGGCTTAGATTTCACTTCTTCGTGTCGTGCATAGCAACGCCTACCTGTTTTAAAACCTGGGCTTCAAAGGGCTTACTGTTTTATGACACGGTTACTAAAATGGTTATTATAGACTACCAAGTAGTATTCCACAAAATAATAATCACACAGCGACATCAATTCGTTCTATAGTTCGCAATATGGTTTCTCAAGACTGAAAAATGGTTGCCAAGCAACACAGGACAGCATACAGGCTTTAAGGATTGGGGTGATTATTAAAAAAATTCAGGACATCACCATTAAATGTGCAATTGTTAGAGTGATATTCCATCACGGATAGTCAGTATGAAATGAAATGTGGTCACAGGTGTGTGTTTTATAGAGTGTTCTACATCAGCATCAAGCACCGGAATTATCCCTATTTATAACCCTTATTTATTCATGGGGGATACCTGTCGAGATCAATATCTCTTTAAGAAGCAGCCCTGTGTGTGTGTGTGTGTGTGTGTGTGTGTGTGTGTGCTCCAGGTGTTCGAGGCCATGATTGCCTGGATCAAGCACAACAAGGAAGCCCGGCTGGAACACATGCCCCAGCTGATGGAGCACGTCCGTCTGCCCCTCCTCACCAGAGATTACCTGGTGCAGGTGTGCAAGCACACGCACACACCCTCACACCCACGTACAAACAGGATTTAGTGTGTGCATGGCGGAAAACCTAGTGCGTCTAAGTGGTTGTGTGTTCCACAGATCGTGGAAGAAGAGGCTCTGATCAAGAACAACAACACGTGTAAGGACTTCCTGATCGAAGCCATGAAGTACCACCTCCTCCCCGCAGACCAGAGGCACCTCATCAAGACTGACCGCACGAGGCCACGCACGCCCATCAGCCTGCCCAAGGTACACACACACACATACAAATATACACACACACACACATACAAATATATACACACACACACACACACATACAAATATACACACACACATACAAATACACACCCACATACACACACACACACACACACAGACAAATGGTCTGCCATAACAAGAGCACAGAGACTGTACCACACACACACAGACAAATGGTGTGCCCCCGTGCCACCAGGTGATGATTGTGGTGGGAGGCCAGGCCCCCAAGGCCATCCGGAGTGTGGAGTGTTATGACTTCCAGGAGGACCGCTGGTATCAGGTGGCAGACCTGCCGTCCAGACGCTGTCGAGCGGGTGAGACACTCTCTCTCCCTCTAACTCCTGCTTCCCTTTCCACTCTGATCTCACCCTCCACCTCTACGCCCTCATCCCCCCCGACACACCTCTACCCTGTGGGAATTGACTTTAGCGTTCCTCTCAACTGAAATGGAAACGTTGTCAGTGACAAGCCATCAATCAGCCATACCATCTCTTTGTCCTTACATTATTCATTCTCTCTCCTTTCCCCTTTTCATCACTTTTCTTTCCCATGTCTGCTCATCGCCACCTCCCCGCCCCCTCGTTCCCTCCCCAGGCGTGGTTTTCATGGCGGGCCGCGTTTACGCGGTGGGCGGGTTCAACGGCTCGCTACGCGTCCGGACGGTAGACGCGTACGACGGCGTCCGGGACCAGTGGACTACAGTTCCCAGCATGCAAGAGCGGCGCAGCACCCTGGGGGCGGCTGTGCTGGGCGATCTGCTGTACGCCATTGGGGGTTTCGATGGCAGCACTGGTGCGTGGTGCGCGCACACATATACACACACACACACATACAAACACACACACACAAACATCTCCCAACTCCATACATGGCTCACTATCACACCCATTAGCTTTGTCCCTTTATTCACCGTTATTCCCCTCTTCTTCCTTCCTTCCCTTTTCCCTCCCCTCTTCTCTTCCACAGGTCTGTCTTCAGTGGAGGCGTTCAGTTACAAGACCAACGAGTGGATGTTCGTAGCTCCCATGAACACCAGGAGAAGCAGTGTGGGAGTGGGGGTGGTGGACGGTAAGACGCCAACCACACTGTGTGTGCGTGTGTGTGTCTGTTCGGGTCGCAGTGTCCCTCAGTGTTGTGTCGTTTGGCCGCGCCACAGGGAAGCTGTACGCCGTGGGCGGCTACGACGGTGCGTCGCGTCAGTGCCTGAGCACGGTGGAGCGCTACGACCCCGGCAGCAACCAGTGGAGCCTCGTGGCCGACATGAGCACCCGGCGCAGCGGAGCAGGTACGCAGCCCTCCCCGCGCGGGCCTCCCCCTCCCCCCCGCCCCGTGAGCCGCTAAGTGAAGCGCGGCGTTGTGTGCGTGTGTGGTGCTCAGGTGTGGGCGTGCTCAGCGGGCAGCTGTACGCGGCCGGGGGCCACGACGGGCCGCTGGTGAGGAAGAGCGTGGAGGTGTACGACCCCTCGGCCAACGCCTGGAGGCAAGCCTGCGACATGAACATGTGTCGCCGAAACGCAGGTGAGATCCGCCCCGCCCCCCCGGACCAGCCCTCTCTCTCTCTCCTGCTGTTCTCCAGAACGAGGCGCGCCGGCACCGCTCCTCCCAAACGGGGCCGTCGCGTCGGTCGTGTGTGTGTTTGTGTCGCGTTTGTCTCGCGACGCGTCTGAAGCCATCTCCACATTGCAGGGGTGAGCGCCATTAACGGGCTTCTGTACGTGATCGGCGGGGATGACGGCTCCTGCAACCTGTCCTCGGTGGAGTTCTACAACCCTGCCACGGACAAATGGAGCCTGATCCCCACCAACATGAGCAACGGGCGCAGCTACGCAGGTCAGAGCCTCGCACTCCCATCTGCACAACGCCCAGCCAAGAAACCGCTAACGCTTGGGTTTCTGTTAAACCTGCCTATTCAGCGTGTATCGAGTGGTTATTAAGGAATGAGATGAGTATGATAGCAGCACTGTGTCTGTCTCGTACCGTGACAAGCAGCTGATTTTTCCTCCCTTCCTTTCCACCTTTGCAGGCGTATCAGTGATAGACAAGCCTTTATGACTACCAGCCCCCCTGGGCCGGCCCCCCCATCCAGCACCAGGGAGCCTCTCCCAGGCACATACAGATGTCTGAACCAACCAGGCCACCTCTGACACCTCCACCAGCCAGCCAATCCTCTACTCACCCCGCAGCCACCTGACTTGCCAGTGTCCCGGAACATTCCGGTCTGAATGTGGCCTGGTGGGGCACAAGCGGCAGAGTGACGGGATGAAAAGCACAAGAAACGGGAGGAGACTCAGAGAGCAGGTGGGAACACTGGCTCCCATTTCGACTGATCCCCCCCCCAGGACTTTAGAGTGTTGCTCTGCTAAACACAGACAACAGCCATTTCAGGTGGGATAGACATATTGGCGCGGTGCCCAGGACGGGTTTGTGGAACATTATGCCATGTGGCAGCAACTGCAAGAGTTTCCAGGCAGAAACAACCAGTGGAGAAGACGTCTTTGAGCTAACCCAGGGACTTTCTCCACTAGAACCACGCTACACTACTAATCTGCTCATGTGATGCAATAAACACAGCTTCAGCTACCTGGGACTCTCACTCTCTAGTCCAGTAGCCAATAGACAAACAGGAGGATCTGGAACTCGGTGGACTTGCCAATAGCTGGACAGGAGTCAAAGGGCCAATTAAAATGCAAACCTTTGTCTAGGTCAGAGATGTGCCAAACTTGCAAAGCCCACACCAGGAAGTGGACGAAATGCATTAGCGCTTTTGTTGTTTTCCTAGTATACTGGATGTTGACAACTTGTCTGTTGATGAAATGACCAAACAACTTATTTCAGTTTCACCCATTCCAGATAGGAACTTCAGTAAAGATACTGTAGGTTTTTCACAAGTCACTGAAATACCCTCTCTGAAAAGAAGAGGCACTAATGTTTTTGTGTTGGAATTGTTCTGTCTCGCAGAATAATGGAGGATGATGATTTTAAACGTCATAGGGAACTTGTATAATGTTTAATTTCAACTTGTATATTGAATATTATATCAAGGTGAGATGTACTAAAAGTGTCTCTATAGTGAATATTTAATTGTAGTATTTTAATCATAATTGTTTTGTGCACCATCTGAATCTTCCTTCAAACATCTTAGGATTTTGCTTCAATATTTTGAGCAGTGGTGTGGAGTTTGGTCTTGGTTCCAGTAACGATGGACAGAACACACACCTCTTGTTACCTCATCTTAAGATCTCCAGATCCTTAGTGACGGCTTTACTCCAAACAACTGTGCCACAGGAACGAACCTTGTTTGTCATTTTGAACTTTGACGTTAACTTGGGCCTGTTCCGTTTCCTATTGGTGGTGTCTTTCATGCATCCTGTGGTTTCTTCCGCTCTGAATGCCAGGATGAGTGTAAAGAAGCAGGTGAAATCTAAGAAGACCTGAACGCAGCCCTTTTAGCTTTGTAGGAGGAGGTAAAAGGGGGCACGTAGAATGAAGCAGCATTCTGGAATGCAGTCGACTGAGCCATCATTGTTCTATGGTTCACAGTTCTATGTTCTGTGTAAGTGGGGACCGGATTGGATGTCCTGCTACAATTTGCTGTGTCCTTTTTTTAACCTTCTACTTTTTCAAAAAGTGGTCTTAGATCTTCTTAGACAATCTCTCCCAGAAGGTCAAGAAACTCTACATGGGCTTTTGGGCCTTTCCAAAATGTGCTAGTGCTAGAAATCTTCAAAGGATTGAATAGGAGTTAAAATGCCAGCTCTGCTAGCCTGCTGTAAGACCAGATGGAAGTTTTACAGTCTCCCATTCAGTCCAGTCATGATGTTGCTGAACTGGTCAAGAGATATTGGGGACATTAACAGATGTTTACATTGGTCATGTTCATGACCTATCGTCACACTATTCATGTCGTGGTGAAATCCCAGGAAAGCAGTCATGAATGTAGGTGTGTTTGTGGAGTGGTTTGATATTCTCTATATTAAAGCATATCAGTCACTATCACTCACTAAGCCCCACTCTGCTGAAGTCCCAAGGTGCAGAGTGGAGAATTGTCCACAAGTTATGACTGTCCTGGTTTAAATATTTTTCCATAACATCAAAGCAGAGAACAGGGGAGGATGTATTCAGAAACCGTCTCAATCTGTGTCTTTGTGTTCCAGCAAGAATACAAGATAAAGGATGAGAGGTCTTAAATATATATTTAACTGAGACGACATTGTGGTCAACGTGGTCAACACTATACTGTCAAATCCATTCTAAAGGGATTTCTTATATCGGAACAATGTTGGTTTTTCTGTGATTTAACTAATATGTATACAAATAAACCATTTTACAAGGTTCAGGTTTCATACCATTCTCTTAGGCTCCTGGTAGGAATATGATGTCACTTGCGCTGTACGTTTATCTAAGTATGTGAGAGAATCGAGGGAAAATTGGGATTCCGAAAAGGGTTTAGAATAGGAAAGGATGGAAGACTAGAGGTATGATAACAGAATATGAATGATAGAAAGCTCATGCTGATTTGAGAGCAGTCATGTAGAATGTGTGTGTGAAGGTCAGGACATCAGCCTTCTGTTGCGGCTCAGCTGGATATTCAGTCACGTGACACAAGCACTGTTGTTCTGATCAGTCACAGATCAATATTCAAAGTCACCCCTAGATGGCAGCAGTCACATCATAACCCTACCAACATCTCTCATCGTTACCAAGCCCCTGCAAGGCTGGATATCTCCGCTCCGTCTCCAGGCTTCCTGTTTTTTGCACTTCTCTCAGGACTGGATCCTGTCAGTGTGGGGGTGAAGCCTTCAGACCTGTACCGCTCTCCTGGTGCACGCCACACGTGCAGTTTCTCAATTATCGAGAATATGGTGAAGGATGACTGTATCCCCTTTCTCCCCTCATGTCTGTTGACCAGTGTGCCTATGGATTTGTGCCACTGAATTATCAATTGTGTGTTGGTCTGAGTTTATGAACTGCATCCCTACCATAACATCCCTCTTTACTGCTCTCTACCATAAATCTAAACACAGACCAGATGGGACGCAACAAAGTATTCTTTGTTGAAGTACTTGAGTACATTTACATTTATTTACATTTATTCATTTAGCAGACGCTTTTATCCAAAGCGACTAGTAGACTGAAGCTCCTGCCATCTGTCCTTCAGTCACTCAAGATCTTTACCTCTTGCCACCGTGCCTCCCAGATATGTTTCTCTTTGGGAGTCAGTTGGCTGAGCGGTGAGGGAGTCGGGCTAGTAATCCGAAGGTTGCCAGTTCGATTCCCGGTCATGCCAACTGACGTTGTGTCCTTGGGCAAGGCACTTCACCCTACTTGCCTCGGGGGAATGTCCCTGTACTTACTGTAAGTCGCTCTGGATAAGAGCGTCTGCTAAATGACTAAATGTAAATGTACAGGCCACCACCATGACACAGAAGGGTGTTCATTGTTTTGATTGCGTCATGCAGCGCACCTGTATGGAAGCATCTGTATTGTTTTCTCGACTTTTCATTCAGTTTCTTCCTGTGATTTGTCGTCCGTCTAAATATACATGTAACTGCATGTGATTAGAGTACGCATCAGGCTTCAAGTATATCGTGTAATTTATAATCGGAGAATGTCAGCACTTTCTTCAGGGAAGAGTGGGGAATTAGATACTGCCATTCTATCCGAAAGGCTTGTTTAAACATTGCAACATTTGGATAACTGCAGTCACATTGACTGTGCCTTAAAGATTTCCCATTGTGTCTTAATAGCTGTTCGTGTAACATGGCTGTTGTGGGCAAATTACCCACAATACAAGTTGACTCAATCCATGAAAGACAAACCATAGAAATGTGTAAATTACAATCTTTATTTTGTCTGCATTTCAAATGTACATTATTACTGATTGTACTTTAATCATTGTTGATAAGAGGAAAAAAAAAAAGCATTCACAGAAAACAGTTATGCAGATAATATACATCCAGCGTATAGATGTAAAACACAGTTCCACATATAGAGACTGAGGGGATGGAGCTATTGTATATAAGCTGATGTCTCACCCGCCCCTCGTTTGCCGTGGAAACGTGCGTGAGCCATGCGTGCGAGCTGGGCAGTCTGGATCAGTGGGGCTATGAACAAGGTCAGTATACATCCATCACAACCCAGAGGCCTCACATGATCTTTACCACTCGTTGTACGCACAATGCTAAACAATACAGGGAGGGTGGTGGTGGGGGGGATTCAAACTAAAAAAGCCCTTATGAACTTCATTATTCATAGAATGGTGCGAGTGGTTTGGCCACCGTCCATACGTAACACTTCCATAGTTTGTCTGTTATTTGGTTTTGAAGCTAGTGAACGGGACATTGTGCTGACAACTTGAGTGGTAAACTGCACCGACCGAGGCCCCTCTGCCACACCCCTCGATGTTCATCTTATTGCTTCATCTTCATGGCACAAAAATAGAAACCAATACAAATTGTCATTTATACCATGCAAGTCAACTACTAGCTAATCTAGCTCATACAAAACATTAGCAGGTTTCTTTTTAAGCAGATACATTGCTACTTTGCTTAATATAGATATATATTTATATATATTAGTGAGAACATGAACAATCAATACAAAAGCATGGTTTCAACATCACAGGAAGTAAAAAGCTGATGGGGTTGGGCGAGGAGGGGGAGGGCAAACTAAATTGTTTGAAAACTTGAAAGCTTTTCTGACATACATCCTTCAGGTCCAAGTAGTGCTTTTTAAATGAAACAAAAAAACAAAACGTAAAAACAACCGACAGAAACAAGGGCTGCATTCTCGGAATGCTGTGCAAATAACTTCCCTCCTCCTCATCCCACCCCCTTAGACTTCAGTATGTAACAGTTCTGTGTCAACCGAAACTATCCTACCAGGTCAGGGTAGAATAGAACTTCCCTGGGTTCGTTTTACAACACACAAGCCAAAAGGTATGTCACCCCATATTGTTACAGCAGACAAGTTACCTTCCTGTGTACTTCCTCAAACAAGGTGTCCTCCCTAGTTTAAGTGCTGGACACACCCGTCGCAAGGAGTGCACACCTCACAAACACCCTAGCCTGTGTCTACATGCCTGTGGCTGAAATAGGATTAAGACAGGTTGTCATGTCAACCTGCTTGGCCCCCAGCTCAGGACTTATAATTGGCCAATGAGGAGATTTATAAATAGCCATCCTCAAAAGACATCGGCCACAAGACATGAGGATGGAGCCTTCCTCCGTGAGACGGCATTTCCTGCTAAACACGCCTACTCAAGCCAACTGTTGTGTTGCCGTTGGAAAGTTGTCTGCCTGTTCCTCTGCCAGTCTGCCAGCCACACACAGCTGACTGATTGTAGATAACTGAGGTGTCCTCTCCTCCAGAACTCGACTGTGGCCCTGCATTTAACACTGATGTTTCTAGCTGAGCCGTATGTGATGGATGTTATCACACCTATTACTCCCTCAGTCACACCTCACACAACAAACTCGACAACGCCACAAACCCTGAACACTCATAAAAAAACAAACACACGTTAATAGATATATACATATTTATAAGCCAGAGTCAAAGCGCTCCAACATTATTGCGGAGAATAGAAACCAAGCATACGAGATCAACACTAATATCAACCGTTTTCCCTTTCACAACTGAATAGTGTACCTCATCATTCCCCTCTGTATGGAAAAAGGTGACCCAAGATTTACAAAAGAACCAAGATTTACCTCAGCACAAACCAATCCTTAACTGATGAACTCAGTTTCCTCACTAGCAAAGGATTCATAATATACAAAGAACCAGGATGTAACATACTCAATACAGTAGGTTCTTTCCTTTCCTTTTTTTTTTTTTTCCTTTTTCTTTTTACTTGAAAAGTAGTTCTTCATTCAAGAACAAAAAAGTGACATAGTTTAACTTAGCAATGTGTACATAGCGATTTGACAAGAATACATGCACACAACTCTTTCTGTTCTCCAAAAAACCCCACTGCCTCCTTCCAGAGAGGTGAGATGGGAGTTCAGGGCGGGAGTCTAAGTGAGTCTGACAACTAAGATGACCAATCCCATCACTTAGAGGGAGGGATTGCTACATCCATGAAGATGGTCAAACTATTCAGCAACAACTAAGTACCAGCTTCTGTCTTCTATCATCAAACACTTCTCAGTATGAGAAACTACTGTGCACAAAAAAAAACAAACACAAAAATCTACAAAATAAACATAAATAAGAGGGGGGGGGGGAGAGACTAAACATAAACAAGAGAAACTTGAATGTTAGATGTGGAGGTTGTGATGAAAATGACAAGTACTCTTTCACAAGAAAGAAAGAAAAAAAGGGGGTTATTGAGGGGGTTAAGCTTGATATGTGGGCTGCTGACTGGGATGGGAGGGGTTTAGCTGATTGGGGGAGAGAATGATGAAGTCACGCCAGAGCTCGCTTGCTGATTGGCTGGCTGGAGGTGCAGCGTGTGGCTGGGGGGAGGGGTAGGGGGGGGGGGGGGGTCTGTCTAGATGGACTTGGAGGAATCCTGCTTGCTAATGAGCACCTCGACCAGACGCAGCTTGGCTTTGATCCTCTTGTACTCCCTGTACTCCTCCAGCATGGGCACACGGTCCTCCTTCTGAACAGTCCTGGAGGACGAGAGAGACAGAGAGAGAGAGAGGAAGGGTCAGAAGGATCGATGCGTTTCTACTGTTGTAGACCACTCCAATGGAATTTGCAAGGGCTGAAGACATAAGGGCAGTGTTTCTAGAAAACCTTTCAGCGGCAACATTGTAGTTTGTAGAAACATTGTGTTGTGGTTTTTGGGTTAAACGTTTCAGTATATTTCCACAGCAGACTATACGCGTCTAGGTGACCTCTGCTCGTACAGTAGGGGTGGGGGAACAAATCGATTCATATTCAAATCGCGCTTCATTCTTCTAGCGATTCACACATTTCAAAAATTGTAAAAAAACAAACAAACTATTATATATATTTAGTAATCTTTTTTTATTTTTTTATTTTTTACCGTGAATCGATTTTTATTCGAATCGTGACCCCAAGAATCGAATCGTGAGGTACCAAAAGATTCCCACCCCTATCGTACAGGTTCTCTAATCTCCACTGTGACGTCCTGGCATCCTGTTCTCCCCTGGTAGAGGACATCACTAACCCTCCTGCCCCCTACTCTGTAATCAGCTGCCTCCCTTATCCGCCCTGGGAGATCTGCCTGCCACCGCTCACTCTCACCGGATCACAGTCAATGTTGTCGCTCACTATGGTGAACAGGGAACCGTCTGGAAGGGTCTTCTAGAACCACAGATCCAAAGGTCAACCCTAGCACCGCCGCATGGCCGTATTTACTATGTGCAGGGTTAGACATGTTTCAGAGGAAAAATGGCAACTGTGCTGTGTAAACACACCTCGCAAATAACCTGGTGATATACCTCAGGGGGGGAAATGAAATCAGTGGAAAACAAACGGGCAGGTTTGTTTAGTCAAACAGGTCGTGTTTGAGTGGTTAGCTTAACTCTGTATACTGGGTCTGCTCGGTGTGGGCTTGAGCTCTTTAGCTATCCTTCAAACTGCCACTGTGGCTGCGCACCAGGTGTTCACCAAGGACCCAAACTAATTGGGCATGCATAAGGTGTTGTTTTGCCTCTTGAACCAGTCTGTCGCCACACAATATCTGATGTCATGTTGTATGTGGCCATGGGAAGGAGGGAAGATGGGTTTGTGCGCCCGCACTCGTTCAACTCACCTGCCGTTCTGCTGATAGAAGACATCCTCAAACTCCCGGATGGTCTTCCTCAGTTTCTTCTTCTCTGCTCGAGCCTTCCACAGCTGCTCCAGCAGCTCAGGCCTGTGGAGTTATGGGATAGGGGAGGACAGGAAGGAGGGAGCGTATCTAAACGTCAGATCAGCCTCAAACAAGACCCGTGGCAACAACAAATCTAAGGACCCAGGCGGTGTTTGCGTGGGCTCGCTAATCTGATGATGCGTGTTCCAACTTTCCAATCTCTACCTGTGTCTCTAGGGAACAGAATGTGTGTGTGTGGGATTAATGTCAATGTATAGCATGCACCCCTGTGTGTGTGACCTTACATTGAGGAGGCGTTGGAGCTGGACAGGCGCAGGTCCAGGCCCAGCTTCCCGGAGCTCTCCTCCATGCGGGACGTGATGGAGCCCTCCCTCTCTGACTGGGGCATGAGGGGGGCCAGAGGGTCCAGGGACATGATGACGTCGGACCCGGAGCTCTGCATCTCTCCTCCGCTGGTGTCCCCCTCCTCCTCTTCCCCCTCCTCCTCCTCCCCGGCCCGCCCCTCCCCCGCCTCCTCCGCCGCCTCCCCCTCCTCTTCCTCCTCTTCGATCTCGTCGCAGAAGTGGGCCGTCTCGCCCTCGATGATTGGCTGCAGCGTCTGGCTTCGTCTCTTGCTGGATGGGGACACCTGAGGGACGATGGCAGGGTAGACAGGGCTGTTATATACACTACAAGACTACCGCCTTTTACGGAAAATAAGCCGCATTGTGTATAAGCCGCACAGCCCCCAGAATGAGGACATTGAGTTTGTAAATCGGAGTATAAGCCGCACTTGAATATAAACTGCACTTTCACTTTCATTACGAATCATTCCTCTTTCAAGTAATAAGCCCCCGTTCAATTGTTGAGAATTAAATTAGCTGCACGGTCTGTAGAGATCTTGAGACTAAGCCACTTTTTTGCCTATAAGCCGCTTCTTATTTTCCGTAAAATACGGCACACACACACACACACACACACACACACACACACACACACACACACACACACACACACACACACACACACACACACACACACACACACACACACACACACACACACACACACACACACACACACACACACACACACACACACACACACACACACACACACACACACACACACACACACACACACACACACACACACACACACACACACACACACACACACACACACACACACACACACACACACACACACACACACACACACACACACACACACACACACACACACACACACACACACACAGAGGGTACTACTACATTTGTGACAACGCGGAGATTGTTAACTGTCATGTTTATAGTCTACAACTTTTTTGCACTGGAGAACAAGAAATGCAACACAGACTCTTTGGGTTGTTGTTCAGGAGAGCGAGAGCGTGCGGTACGTACAGTGATGGGGGTGATGCTGGCGCGGGTGAGCATCTGCTTGACCAGGCGGTAGCGGTCGTAGAGCGGCTTGGCGAGCAGGCGCTCGTCGCGGGTGACAGGACGGCCGTGCAGGCCCTCGTAGTGCAGCAGGTTCTTCTGGAGGACTGTCTTCTCGCTGGACAGCTGCTCCCGGCTCATCTTCTGGGAAGAAACCGAAAGCGGGCGTGACTCGCCGTGTTTCGTGCATTTCCGACTCTGACACCTCAGCTCCTCCCTCTCTCCTCCACCTCCCCCCCCCCCCCCCCACCCCCCCCCCCCCTCCACGGCTAACACAGATAAAGGGGGAATCCCGCGTTTGTAAACGACTCGCAAACTCCTTTCTAGAGAACCAGACGACGCCACTGGCTCGACCCCCCCCAGACTGACCTTGGTGTCCTCGGGCCAGCCGTCCTCCTCCTCTTGCCCCGCACGCGCAGCTGGATGAGCTCCAGGGTCTCCAGGCGCGTGGGCCTCGCCTGGCCGCGGCCCTCCTCCGGCCCCGCCGCGTGGGCCTCAAGCGTGGAGCGAAGCTCTTGGCAGGGTGTTGCTCCGCGGGCGGGTCAGAGGGCCCTGCTCGCTCTCTGCCTTGTGTTTTGCATCTGGGGAGGGGAGAAGAGGGGGGGGGGGAGACGTTGAGCTTCTACGTGTTTATGTAGGAGGGGTGTGGTGGTGCAGTGAACTCACACTCACACAACAACAAGCAAACAGGGGAGGACCTAAGCAGACAAAACACCACACCCGTCATGACTAGAGGATCACGTCTTCTGGACTAGGGAGTGATATAGCTGCTCCGACCACACTGTCCCACCACCACCCTCTCTGTCCCTCTCCAGTCTCCACCTAATCATAATTTACCCTCTGCACGTTCCATTGGCAGCCACCAGAGAGATACACCCGGTTACATGAGTTAAGCCACAGTTCAAGGCGTTCAGAAGAGGACATCAGCCCAGCTCCAAACCCTATGAACTGGAGCGGGCTCTCTGTTTGATCATGGGTGTCATCAGAGAGGAGAATGAACGAGAGAAAGAGCAAGAGAGAGAGAGCGAGAGAGAGAGCGGGAGAGAGAGCGAGAGAGAGAGAGCGAGCGGGAGAGAGCGGGAGAGAGAGAGCAAGAGAGAGAGCGAGCGAGAGAGAGAGAGAGCGAGAGAGAAAAAGGCTAGAAAGCCTAGTAGTATGGAGTGGTTTCTACTTACTGGCGCGAGGAGAGGGGAAGGTACTTACTGAGATGCGAGGCCTGTCCTACAGGCGTAGGGGGGGCGTGCGTGTGTGCTATGGTGTGTGTTGGGGGCGGAGGAGGAGGAGGAGGGGAGGAGGGGTGGTGGTGGTGGTGGTGGTGGAGGAGCTGGCATCTGTGTGAGTGTAGCACGGCCTGGTGTCTCAGGGAGCCTTTGGGGGGCGGCGGGTGCGGTCCGTCCTGCAGGCGGGTCGGGTCGGAGGGCCGGCGGAGGGGGAGGGGGGCACGGGCATCCGCGTTAACACGTTTTGGGGTGTTTTGTGGTCGTTTTTTTTTTAAAACAGAGAGAGAAAACTTCATTGGCCAACTTGAATCTTGTTCCAAAAAAATAAAAATCTCAGCGGACATGGAATGGATAAACTTGGGAGTGATTGCATGGAATAGAAGGAGTAAGGTGTGTGTGTGTGGGAGGGGGGGGGAGAGGAAAGAAGAGTGTGTACATGTGTGTGTGCGAGCAACAAGGAGGGCTACGAGGCTACACGGGGAAGACATGTGTGCATGCAGGGATGGGACAGCCCTGCTACAACACGCCAACGCCACGAGAGAGAGGGGGGGGGGGGGGGGGGGGGCAGACAGGGTCAGGGGCCCAGCTGCCGACATGGGGAACAGGATGACCCCAAAAAGACACAAAAGAAAAAGAATCCCCATGTCTCCTCCGACACCCCCCCCCCACCCTCCGGTGCCCGGCGGGGGGGGGGAGAGAAGGCGGTCGTACCTTTGATCTGCTTGCGTATCTTGGTGAGATCTGTCATCCACTTGAGGACCTTGGGGTTAGCTGCCTTGTCTCCGTGAGACGGCTGGGGAAGGGAGAACAAGGCCAGAGAAGACGACGTGTTTCAGTGAGGACAGGACGCGTTTGCAACACGCTCTTCTCCCCACACTCATAAGACCTGCTTCTACAAACTTAAAACCTTGCATGACGGCAGGGAAGGATTGGACCCTTGTGAAAGAGGGTTTCGAGATGATGGTGAGTGAGGCTTCGTGTCAGCCTGAGCCCAGCAGGGGCTGACTAACCTTGTAGTTTCGGTCTTTCTCAAACTGATCCTCAAACTGCTTGATATCTTCTTCTTGAGGTTCTGGAGCTTCTTAGTCAGCTGGTGGGAGGCTGACTCGGCCCTGGAGCTATCTTTGGACCCAAAGGAGGCCCGCCGAGGCCTGAGGACACACACACACACACAAATCAACTTCACTATGTTGCATGTGTGCGTGTCACACTCACCTCCCCACAAGGCTTTGGGCGCTGAGGTGGCATCAGAGTGCGTGTGGTTCCTGAACGCCTCCCACGTGCTTAGTGGGCAAAGACAGCCACGCGTGTGTGTGTGTGTGTGTGGCGCTCACCTGCCGCAGGACAGGGACTTGGTTGGCGAGGTGGCGTCGGGTCCTGCGACAGGAAGCGCTGGCTGTGGCCGAAGTCCAGGAAGCGGCGTGCCAGCAGGGGGTGTGTGTCCTCCTCCAGGGGGGGGTGCACATGCGGCCCCGCCAGGGGGGACAGCTGGGCCTCGCCGCTGTCGCTCTCGTCGTGCCACGACTTGAAGGCTGGGACGGGGTCTGGGGTGGATAACACACTCAGGTTAGGGGGCTTTGTAGGGGACAGGAAGCGATGATGCCGTTGCTTTTGTCAGGATCAAGAGACGGGACTGGAAAGGGCAGGGAAACGTGCATGGACACACACACACACACACACACAAAAGGGGCCCGGGCCAGGCGTGTGTGTGCCGCGTGTGTGTGTGTGCCGCGTGTGTGTGTGTGCGCCGCATGGCAGCACGTGTGCCCTCAGCGCACAGAGGCCTGGGAGGTTCGTCTGCTCCGTTCTGCTGACGCCCTGGGAGCAAAACCCCCAGGAAGAGCCCGAGAGAGAGGGAGTTAGTGGGAGACGGAAGAAAGAGACAGGACGGAGTTAGTGGGAGACAGAAGAAAGAGACAGGACGGAGTTAGTGGGAGACAGAAGAAAGAGACAGGACGGAGTTAGTGGGAGACAGAAGAAAGAGACAGGACGGAGTTAGTGGGAGACAGAAGAAAGAGACAGACGGAGTTAGTGGGAGACAGAAGAAAGAGACAGGATGGAGTTAGTGGGAGACAGAAGAACGAGACAGGATGGAGTTAGTGGGAGACAGAAGAACGAGACAGGATGGAGTTAGTGGGAGACAGAAGAAAGAGACAGGATGGAGTTAGTGGGAGACAGAAGAACGAGACAGGATGGATTTAGTGGGAGACAGAAGAAAGAGACAGGATGGAGTTAGTGGGAGACAGAAGAACGAGACAGGATGGAGTTAGTGGGAGACAGAAGAAAGAGACAGGATGGAGTTAGTGGGAGACAGAAGAACGAGACAGGATGGAGTTAGTGGGAGACAGAAGAAAGAGACAGGACGGAGTTAGTGGGAGACAGAAGAAAGAGACAGGACGGAGTTAGTGGAGACAGAAGAAAGAGACAGGACGGAGTTAGTGGGGAGACAGAAGAAAGAGACAGGACGGAGTTAGTGGGAGACAGAAGAAAGAGACAGGACGGAGTTAGTGGAGACAGAAGAAAGAGACAGGATGGAGTTAGTGGGAGACAGAAGAACGAGACAGGATGGAGTTAGTGGGAGACAGAAGAAAGAGACAGGATGGAGTTAGTGGGAAGACAGAAGAACGAGACAGGATGGAGTTAGTGGGAGACAGAAGAAAGAGACAGGATGGAGTTAGTGGGAGACAGAAGAATGAGACAGGATGGAGTTAGTGGGAGACAGAAGAAAGAGACAGGATGGAGTTAGTGGGAGACAGAAGAACGAGACAGGATGGAGTTAGTGGGAGACAGAAGAACGAGACAGGATGGAGTTAGTGGGAGACAGAAGAAAGAGACAGGATGGAGTTAGTGGGAGACAGAAGAACGAGACAGGATGGAGTTAGTGGGAGACAGAAGAACGAGAGCTCTTAAATGAGCTTGACAGGAATCTCCTCCCGCCTGGAGACACAGATTAGAGGTTCATTAGAGGAAATAGTGGCGAGGGTGAGAAGAGAGCAGAGAGGGAGGATAGAGGATGAGAAGAGAGAAGGGATGGAGGGATGAGAATAGAGGAGGAGGAGAAGGGATGGAGGGATGAGAATTGAGGAGAAGGGATGGAGGATGAAAGGAAAGCTACTTACCGCAGCCTTCCTTCTGCATGTGCATAAAAGAGAAGTCTATGAAGGGGGCATGGGGGGCTGATGAGAGGAGGGAGCACATGGGGGGAGGGGAGGGGAGGGGGGGGGGGGAGGAGAGGGGGGGGCAGAGAGATCGTAGAGAACACTGCTGTGAGCAGTCTTTCACACTAGAGTCATTCATCAACAGTCCACAAATATAACTACAAGATGCAACATTTGTCCTAGGAATCGAATAAAATCTTGTTTCATCGCTCTCACTCAAACACGCACTCGTGTACACATATACACACAGTGTCAAGTCAACACAGAGAGGGATAGCTACCTTCCCACTGGCTGTCTGGAAAGATGTGGCCGAGATGCAGTTGGCGGTTGTAGCTGCTGGCATGCTGGCATGGTGGTGGACTGGGGTCGCTGGTGGAGTTCTGGTGGTTCTCGCACAAATCCCTCTCCTGGACAGAGGATAGACATGGAGGGAGACAAACTGTCAAACTTTCTATCTGAAGAGAGAGTTTGTGGGAGGGAGAATAGAGAGATTAGAGAAATAGTAGAGAGAGAGAGAGAGACGGAGAGAGAGAGGGAGAGAGAGAGTGAAGGAGGGAGGGAGAAAGAGAGAGAGAGGGAGAGAGAGAGAGAGTGAGGGAGGGAGGGAGGGAGGGAGGGAGGGAGGGAGGGAGGGAGGGAGGGAGGGAGGGAGGGAGGGAGGGAGGGAGGGAGGGAGGGAGGGAGGGAGGGAGGGAGGGAGGGAGGGAGGGAGGGAGGGAGGGAGGGAGGGAGGGAGAGAGAGAGGGAGAGAGAGAGTGAGGGAAAGGGATGGAGATAGAGAGGGACAGAGAGTCCTGGAGGGAAGATTGAACACTTACCCTGGTGATATTATCTGCCTGGTCCATATTCTCACAAGACTGGCCATCTTGCCTGCAACACAAACATGCCACATCCAGTATCGTCTGATAATCACAAGTACTCACAGTAATGGCCTGTCAGATAACTGAAGCACACCATGAGTCCTGCTGACATACTGAAGGTAAACAAGACCAGGGTTAAAGAGTGATTACTGACACTGAGGGGGGGGGTCACTCCAATCTCCTTCTGCAATCCCACATCTAGACTTATTTCATTCAAACAGGCCATCTATCGTTCCCAATCCACAACGCTGCCGTTAATCCCCGACGAAATCCCAAAACAACCCAAACTGTGTTAGTTTAGCCAGTCCAGATTAACCAAAGGCTAGGGAGTTTGATCCTGTTCTATCCCCTGCCAGCCTACTGCCTCTCTTGCAAAGCAGTGCCACAGACCAAACCACTCCGGGTCTGAACTGTGCTGCTCAGCAGGACTGCAGTGCTGGATGCTCCAACAATCAGGATCCATGAGGTAATAATGTAGTAAGAATGGCAATAATAGTATTCATTTAGCAGATGTACAAGGGGGATTTGTACAACCACAGGATCCCGCAGTCCATCGCTCTCCCACTGAGATACACTCACAGCTAATCAGCTAACCTGTTGAGGTTTACATTTACATTTAGTCATTTAGCAGACGCTCTTATCCAGAGCGACTTACAGTAAGTACAGGGACATTCCCCCCGAGGCAAGTAGGGTGAAGTGCCTTGCCCAAGGACACAACGTCATGTGCACTTGCCGGGAATCGAACTGGCAACCTTCAGATTACTAGCCCGATGCTCTATCCGCTCAGCCACCTGACTCCACCTGAGGTGCTGCTATTATCACAACTGTTACAAATTGCACAATTGTAAATTATCCTGACATACTTAATCATAGCTTCTTCTCCTTTTTTTTACACCGGGGAGCCATAAACTAATGAACCACTCATCTGGGTCATTTAACCTTCCAATCTGCAGCAATTTAAACTGAAGTTGGAACCTTTGGTGTGACAGTTCTTTGGGGCAATGCTAATGCGATATCGAGCTTAAATTGAACATTTGGCCTGGCTCACCTGGCAGTGTTAGTGTTGTTCTCAGCATCTAGGTCCATACCAGAACGTTCTTCTAGGGAGGGGCTGTGAAACTCACCCTGGAGAGAAAACAAAACACGCACAATCAGAGGGATCGATTTCAAAATACCACATTCATCTTATCTTCTCGACAAGATATCGATGTTACACTAAAGCCAGAGGGAGTTTGGAGATTTGATTTCAGGTAACGTGTAGTTCAAATGGTGACCTTAGCTAACCTGTATGTGTGTGTGTGTGGCCAGAGCAATGAAACATTGAATTCAACTTCTTAAAATACAGTGTGCCTAAGTTAACTATCGAGTTTTCCCAGTGATGTCTGTCAGTGGGGAGCCTGAGGGCCCGGGCCCTTTGTAGCCACTGAATGACGTCTTTGTCAGGCACACAACAGCAGCCTGGCCAGATGGGAACAAACGTCCGTCTTGTTCCACAGAGATGCAGTGGTGGGAGTGTTCAGTTTGGACAGCATTCTGCCCGTGGATGGAGTAGTGTGTCCCCAGAAGTGGGACATTGTTTGGCTGAAGCATGCATCTCACCAAGCTCCGCCCCCTAAAGCATGCATCTCACCAAGCTCCGCCCCCTAAAGCATGCATCTCACCAAGCTCCGCCCCCTAAAGCATGCATCTCTCCAAGCTCTGCCCCCCAAGCTACATTTACATTTAGTCATTTAGCAGACGCTCTTATCCAGAGCGACTTATAGTAAGTACAGGGACAGTCCCCCCGAGGCAAGTAGGGTGAAGTGCCTTGCCCAAGGACACAACGTCATGTGCACTGGCCGGGAATCGAACTGGCAACCTTCAGATTACTAGCCCGATGCTCTATCCGCTCAGCCACCTGACTCCCTAGCTAGATGTCGCCTAAACAGCCAAGGGAGGTTTTTTTGTGTGTGTGCACTTGATTGTATTTGTGGTCGATCTTTTTCGTCTTACGGTCATACTTGCATTTGATGCGTTTCACTCACCTGTTGGTGAATGTGTGAGGTCTCCTGGTCATGGTCACAGAGGTCCTCCCCCTCGCTCTGCCCCTCCTCTCCATGGTTCTGAACCCCCTTCTCACTGGTGCCTGCCCTGTGGAACACAACAGGAAAAACATACATCAAACCAGGCAAATCAAGGGTTACACGTCAAATTCAAGCATTGCACTGGTTTGATTTGACCAGATCTAAAGCGCTTCCATCAAGGACGCAAATAGGCCATGAACAAGCCACCTACAACAGCCAACACAGGGATGATAACTATTGTTCTACCCCTTGTTGGTTGGCTGTCACATGGCTACGGCAATATGTGACGTAGTGATGGTAACGTGGGCAGTTTTCATAGTGTGATGTGTGTTTGCTTACCCTTGGCTGTTGTAACTACTATCGATGCAGGTCTTGAGGTCAAGGAAATGCTGTTCCACTGCAGCGCGGATGGTTCTCTCTATAATACTATAGGGGGAAAATAGGGAAAGAAATCATTATAAAACGTTTTAATTTTAATAGATACCCTACTTGATTCCATCTTTTATTTCACCATGTTTCACCATAGGTTGTTTGATTTTCGGAACAGAGAAATATCCCATAATTCAACTTCTGTACGAGCCCTTGACTGGAGATGGCTGCCATCAGCGCAGAAGATGCGTTCTGATGTCTAACCACGAGCAGATGGACTCATTAACTTCTGGTTTCATCTTCACCTTGGTAAGAGTGGGATGAGACACAGCTGCTCCTATCCTGTGACCTAGTTAGCTAGCGATCCACTCTCTCATTCTGCCCGGTCTTAATAAGGTCAGATAGAGAGAGTGGGGCTTTGACTATAAAAGGTAACAAAGGACCCATTCGGAGTGTCCGGGTTATTCAGCTCGACCTGGTGTATTCCTTTGGCTTGTTTTTATGCTGACAACAGTAGGTGCCCCCGATGAAGATAAAGAACCACTCACAAAGCTGTTCCTCTGAATCTAGCCAGCGGCTACCGCTAACACCTTCTTCTAGCGCCCACACAGGCCAGAGGGACGGCCATGTGACCGCTGATGTCTTGCTAGCTCTTTAGTGTTGTGTGATGTGGATGAACTGTGACGCTTAATCACTGCCCCTGCTGGGTAACATGGTTGCCTTCCTCTCACCCCTTCCCCCCACCCCTCTGTTTTCCTTCTCCCTTTAAAGTCTGATGGCGTGCACTGTGCAGGGAAAGTTAAATATAACACCAATAGGGTCAAATTTGCCATGCAAGTTTGTTTAGTTTTTATTCAAATGTCTAAGATTGAGGTAACAAGTGGGAGGGGGGGGGGGGGGATGAGGAACCAACTGGCTACATGGTTGAAGCTACTCACTTAGCAGATCCAGGAAGTATGCTGATGGAGGGGATGTGGGAACTGAAAGAGAGTAAGAGGAAAGAAACGTTAAGGAACATTCAAACGTCACACATCACCTCCCTACATAACCCTGACCTTCACTACTACCCTGTGAGGGTGTTTTTAAGGGAGGGAGAGACTGCAGTAGAGATGATGTTTTCCTTTGTGTGTGCTTGCCATTACTCGTCTGAGAGACATTGCTGTGTGTGTTTGTGTGTAGCTCAGACACTGTGTGTGCTGGTGTGTCTTGTTAGCGAGATACTGCAAAGCTGGATTGTCAGTATATTAGCATAATGTGTGTTTAGAGAAAAAGTGTGGGTGTGTGTTTGTGCCTCAGCACAAACTGGGACAGCAGTGACTCCGACAGGTCATGTGACTCCGATAGGTCATGTGACTCCGACAGGTCATGTGACTCCGACAGGTCATGTGACTCCGACAGGTCATGTGACTCCGACAGGTCCATGCCCTCAGCTCTCCTAATATAGGATGGTTGTTACGCAACTCCACAGGGGGAAGGTATCAGGGGAGCCCACGCATCTCCCTAGAGGCCTGCAGAATCCCACACGCACACAGTCCAGTCATCCAATCAGGCGTCTCTCCTCCCTGGCGCCAATGCGGACGGCAGGGAGGAGAGAGGCCTGATTGGATGAGTGATGGGCCTGTATACTGTACACAGTGTCCCTTCTCGGTGCTTAGGTATGCATCTAAACATAGCGTGTGTATCTGTGAATTTTTGTGCGCGCGTGTTCATGTATGCACCGTGATGTATGTGTTTGGGCTGTGACAGGAAGGAGAGAGGGAAGGTCTGGTTGGATCAGCATTCTGCCGCTCAGGGAGCATTAAATGTACAGGGAATGCCTGAAATGAGGACTTATATAATACTTCCTGACCTACAGATTTTCACACCCCGGTTAGCGGCCCGGATTGGGTGTGCCCGGTTGGGGGGGGGGGTTCACACGATACGGCCATTCCAGCCGTGAACAGGTGTTCTAAAGGTTAGCGTTGATTGGGTGGAAGGGGGTCACCAACACAAACAAGATCCAAAAACATGGTGGACAGGTGTATTCCTGTCCCTGGCATGTCATCACATCCAAACATGTATTGACAAATGATGCATCAACAGCCCTGCCCCCCCCTTATATTGACATATAACAAGTACTTAAGTAATCAGACCCTGTGTCACTCCCAACTGAAATTGACGCATCCTCGTAGCCTTGAACTTCCTTAATTGGAGTCTGCACGGGCCCAAAGTTAGCGATTGGCTGTGATTCTTTGCATCTCACCTGTCTATATGGGTCCCTGTTCACATAGATATTCACAGTGTCAGAGCGGCAAAAAAACAAGCTATAAATCCTAGCCTGGCGGTCACATGCAAGCGGTGCTGCCAGGTGTCAGGTTCAAGCGCAGTGGAAAGAGGAGTGGGGAAGCAGCTGGGGTACATAGAGGAGTGGGGCGGCCCATCGTGATGCTCGGCGCAGAGGCCGCATCCCAATAAAGAAGGGGTTTTCAACCTCTTGTTGACACCGGGGCATGCCGTCTATCAATGGAACCCACGTTGGAAACACTGTCTTAGATGAGGAACAGAGAGGTCCTTGAAAAACACCTGCTTCCGAGCACACAAAACACGAGACCGGGGAAAAGTGAACATGACAATGGCCTGAAGCGGAAAGCCAAGACAATGTTGGATTGGCTTCGGAACTAATGTCGATGAGTGGACAGGCCAAAGCTGGGAATCAAACGTGTGTGATTCCATCTGTGGAACGACGAACCTCCCTAACCCAATCGGACTGGGCTTGAAAAGATCTGCAATGGGATAAACTGTCCCAACCCGAGTTCCCAAGCGTGTGCAGGCCTAACCCCTAAACCCAACCCGTAAAGGCTTTAACAGCTTTACCAAGTCTGAGGTGGTTTCGTTTTGAGGGACTGCACTTCAGACTGGCACGTTGGCGTCTGCAGGGAGACAGATAACGGCTCAGCTCATGTCAGATCGATACCAAGTGAATTCATAACTAATGACTGAACAGGCTCCCACACCATGGGCCCTTCCTCACCCTACATCCATCCTCCATCCCTCTGTCACCCTCTGGTCCTCCTTCCTCAAACCACAACTCTTACATTTCATTTAGACTTTGTGTCCTTAAGAATAGCAGTATGTGTCCTTGAGGATAGCAGAGTGCGTGTGTGTGTGTGTTGTCGGGATCCTTGAAAAGCTTGGTGGTTGTACTCTCAAACATGTAGCCTACAGTAGAGCAGGAAAGTTGGAATTATTTTTTTTTTTTTTTTTACCAGAGTATAAAAACAGGCCTTGACCACTCTTTGATTACACACGGCCAGGTAGCCTTGCGTTTCGTTCTGACGGTTTACCCGTTTTTAACTCCCAAACAATGACAGTACTGTTGGCTGTGCAGCCTGCCCTTGCCCACATACACACCCACATAGCTCTGTTCAGTTACGTTATCTCCCTCCCTGCCCTTTTGTTGCCCAAGATAACTCTGAAACGTCTCAATAGAATGAAATCCTCTGCTTGTTTGACTGGACAAAATGTTATCTCAGAACCCAGAGACAAAAATGGAAGAAGAAGCTAAGAAAAAAAGTCATACCATACAACAATTTTAAAAGCAAAATAACATCAAATAAAAATACATTTACAACTTTGATGATATCATCACAGACATTAATTGTACTTAAAAAAAGAAAAAAAGAAACTGTTATATTCTCTGAAATGGAAATAACAGGAACTGCTCGTGGGCGTAACTGAATTTCCTGCATCAACGACTGATTGCCCATCATCTTAATTGTTTTGCAAGGCAAAACACCCCCTAGCTTTCTAAGACACCACAGTTGGCAGGCATGGTATGCACCAAATCCACCGCTAGGATGATCCCTGATTCAGTGGCAGACTGGAAGCAGAGGCTAGTTGTAATTCTGCAGAGTCGCAGCTTGCAGCAGGACTGCAGCTGCCCTGGCTAGCAAACGAGAGACACTCGCTGCCGTCTTCTATCATACATCACAGCATTCAGCAGATACTTACTGCAAACTACACACATTCAACATCACTGTCCCTCTCCCTGAACGATGGATCAGGTTTCAGCCCGTAAACACAAGGCATTTTCATATTCGAGGCATGTCCAATAACATGTCAGTAAGTGATGGGGCGACAAAGAGATATATGAAGTCTAAGATTAGGTGGACTCAAGTCATCCATCTGCTTCCCACATAGATAACATTTCAAACACATGCGATCCATCACAGTCTTCAATCTCTCTCACTTCTCTAGCTTCCACACTCCTGGACTGTACCTGTGCAGCAAAATTTCACAAGCCATTTTCAGTCGTCGATTTGCAGTCAGTCGTTTTCGAGCTTGTCAAGGCGTCCCGTGGTTCCCAGCTTTATCCCACAGAGGACTGCGGCAAAGAAGTCTGTATAAGCAGGTCGACAAGCACTCCTGGCCGGCTGGGGGACATATTTTGTTATCCTGTCCGGCTGAGTGTCGACGGGCCGGCCGGCTGGCTGTGTCGTTGGTGGACGGTATGAGCGGGAACCTGCTCAGCACTCTGTTATGTAGAAGTGCTGCTGTGACGGTCTGGACCTCCCGCTTAAATATCCAGCAGACAGGAAGCAGGCAGCTGGCTCGGACAGCCAATCCTCTTGTTCAAGGGAGGTGGGTCTGCATGTCAGTTCTGCTCCACACCCAGTCACCAGCCACAATCAGCATGACATAACACGCATCATGACACCTGTCGCCATGTCAAGGATCTTACGTAAGGTGCTAATATGTGGCGGGCAGGGTTGGGGAAGGTACCGATTCTCCGGTATGAGGTCAGTAATAACATTCTGCTTTACATGTCGTGGCAAGCCCTTCTAAACTAGTTAGTTAGACTGTCCCTGAAGGGGAAACACAACAGTGTATGTAAATGAATGGAATTTTCCAGAAGTTCCGCTCATTCAACCAAAAGTCCCTGGTGGGAGTCAGGTGGCTGAGCGTTGAGGGAGTCAGGCTAGTAATCTGAAGGTTGCCAGTTCGATTCCCGGCCATGCCAAATGACGTTGTGTCCTTGGGCAAGGCACTTCATCCTACTTGCCTCGAGGGGAATGTCCCTGTACTTACTGTAAGTCGCTCTGGATAAGAGCGTCTGCTAAATGACTAAATGTAAATCCCAAAGTTAGTTTAGTTCCAGACAGATTTTGAATGATTTGTGTTTAAGAAACGGTTCTTGGTTCCCTAGAGTGGTTTGTGTATGCCAGCCAACTGTTCCTCTATCTTATCAGCCCTTGGTGACCAAGCATCATTTATAGAACTGAATGGGGCCTGGGAAAGGGGCAAAGACACAGTCAGGAACAGTGAGTCAGATCATCTCTTCACAGCGTTCCAAATAGGCCAGACTTTTATATTTAGACTTTCAGGAATCATTGACTGTCAGAGTTTGTCACAGGACAACGGGAGAAATGAATAGTCAACTGTGTCTGAACCAACAAGTCAAGTCACACAAGTCAACAAACTCTAGCCCTGAAACCTCACCTCTCCCTAAAGTGAGTGGGTTTTGTAGGGCTGGTCAAACCTGTCATTCAGGGTCAGGGATGTTTGGTCAAACATGGAAGCGAGGTTTCAACCCTCTTGGACTAAAACTTCATAACGGGGAACAACCAAAGAAAGCATTTACAGTCAAACAGTCATAGTGTCAAGGTCTAACCAATAGCATCCCTTACAGTAATCTCCCACACTGCCCTTATCCCCCCAGACAGACACCCACTGCCAAAGATAGGATTACAGCAGCCCTAGCAGGTGCAGCCGGGAGACACTAGGATGTAAATCAGTCGTTGAAGTGGTTAAGCTGGCAGTTCAGGTGGTTCGGGTTGTTGTGTCTGAACTGAAGCCCTGTTTTTTGACCCACCTCAACCACTCTTCCAACAACGTAGATTACGACATCACTACTCCCGCAGTCTTCCTAATCAATCCAGCTCCCCCAATCCCTGCTCCCCCAATCCCAGCTCCCCAAATCCCAGCTCCCCCAATCCCAGCTCCCCCAATCCCAGCTCCCCAAATCCCAGCTCCCCCAATCCCTGCTCCCCAAATCCCAGCTCCCCCGATCCCTGCTCCCCAAATCCCAGCTCCCCCAATCCCAGCTCCCCCAATCCCAGCTCCCCCAATCCCAGCTCCCCCAATCCCAGCTCAGTGTCTCTAAACCCTTACAGGACAACCACAAACACAGCACCCACTTGAAAAAGATTCTGAAATATAGATGCACGTACAGTCACGTACAAAAAACACATCTAAGTCCCTTTCAGGCTCCTTGGAAACAAGGTCTTATTATTTGTTTATGATGGGCTCTATAGCTTGCATTGATGAGAGAACTATTATTAAAACATATGATGGACCAAACAGGCTGGCTGTCCTATTTAGCTGCTGGCAGCAACATGATCAGAACTTTCAGTACCAGCTGGGCTCAGATCCCTGTGTTCATAAGGAGTTATCACAAAGGGGCGGGGCTTGTGTTTTTATATGCAACTACATTATACATGCATCTGTATTTCTGAAACTTCCAGGTGAGTGCTGTGTTTGTGGTTATGCCTTCGGGGTTTAGAGACTCAAATTGAAACATTTTGGGGTAGGTGGATTGATGACCGTGGGGTGGTAACCACTCTGGGTCTCATGTACATACTAAAGACACTAAAGCAGTCCGAATTGCAGGATGTCTTCAAAACATTTGAAACACGCCCAAACACTCTCTCGGAAGCAGTAGTCTCTTACCACCCAGGTCAGGACCTGTCTCTGTGAGCAGCTAAAGGAGATCAGTGTTGGGGATTGTCTGGGGGTTAAAGACTTGCGCTCCAGGACCAGAAGAGTAACTCATCCATGTAGATCAGAAGAGATCTGGGGGTCAGGGGATCAAAGGAGGACACCAGGAGTTTGGCTGGGGTGCTTGACGCACAGTGTACTGCCGTGGTTGGTTGGTGAAAACAGGAGCAGAGTCTGGGACTGGAACATTCCCGTTGTGACATAAGGGGTGACATCGGTTTGACTTACCCGAGCTATGCATAAAACCCTCTACTGCTAGTTTAACCTAAACCCTCACCACAACTTGAAATGAATGTTTACAAATTCGTGAGGGGGGAAAGTTCCAAGACGTAGTCCAGCTCCAATTCTGCACCAGCTATATTTGAGGCAACAAGGCATTGTGGGATTCACACATAAAGGGAAAGAGTCTCTGTATCTAGACCAACCTAGTCAGCTGGTGCTCGTCTGAGACCTGAATATCTCTCTGGCTCTGCTCGTATTTATGTACACAGCTTGAAACATGAGAGGGCTGGAGGGGTAAGGACAAGGAGACGGAGAATCTCAAATCCCCTCAGAAAGTCAAACATCCCGGTGGAGTACCCTCCCCTAGGCGCTTCAGAAGAGGTGATTACACAGAGCGTGTGTTTGTTTAAGAGAGAGAGGATGAGAGAGAGAGAGAGAGAGAGAGAGAGAGATGGAGAGAGAGAGATGGAGACAAAGCAAGCGCTTGAGAAAAGAGCACGAGGGGTGAGAAGTGAGAGTGTGGAAGAGTTCTCACCTGGAGGGGGAGATGTCTTGGGGGTGTGGGGAAGAGTGGGAGGGCTGCCGGTCCTCGCTGTCCTGGGGCAGTTCCTCGCACGCCTCCAGCTTGTCGTCGTCCAGGAGCTCTGTGATCTACAAAGAGGGACAAAGACAGGCGGGGGGGGGAGAGTGAAAGAGATATCTCCCTAAGCCATCACAACAGCTGACATACGTGACATGGCATTTTAGGCCTCAGTACCCCGCAGGAAAACAAACCGTGTAGTCACGCCAAGCCAAATCAATCAAGTCTGTCAGTAACCCAGAAAGCACCCTGCCCAACATGGGATGGAAGCACAACAACCCTGGTCACACCTCTTGTTTGCATCTGAAGGCTGGTTTATACTTAGCTGCTTGACTTCTTACATCCTGTGTTGGGCTACATCAACACTCTATTGTTGGCCGACAACAATAATTTCGTTGGTCGACATCCAAAAGAAAGTGACACATGTAATTGTTCTGAATGTCTTGAATCAACAACAGTCTGTAATTCTGTAATCCCTTTGCTAATCTGAGTGTTGGCCATGGGCAACTGTGAGTGGCTCAATTGGAGTAGAACTTTGAATGTTAAACCCCTCTTAAGGGCAAATCCAATGAAACTACCTCATTACAGAGACTGTCAGCTGCCATAAAAGTCGTGTGATTATTACCACTGCTTGGTAAGTACACTGACCAGCCATGCAGAAGGGCATATTTAAACACATATCCAAGTGTGCATTTACATTTGAGATTTACACTTCCTACACAGACATACACCAGTGTTTCCTCGATGTTGATTTTGGCGGGGCAGCCCGCCACGGCAACATTTCAGCCCCAACGGTATCAGAAATCAGGCTGTACAAAAGGCCGTCTATCAGCAGTGACTGTTAGAGGGCATGTTGGAGAACAGCACGGACACGCGCTTCACACCGCGAGCGGGCACGCGCGCCACTCTGCGTCCTTGAGAACTGCAAGTCGTATAACTTATGTTTTCAGTTCATTTAACATGTTATTGTGTTAGTCTATAGTTTTTGCAAATTTTAATTAAATTAACTGGTGATTTTCGTTCTTTGTATTCTTCACCTGCTAGCTAAATTGCACGTGGCTGTTGATTCGATAGCGATTGCTGAACGCCCTTGCTCACGTTTGTATTTTAGGTGCATTATTATGCTGAAGTAGTTACACTGCTTTAAGATAATGTCATTAATAGAGGGTTTATTGTTATTATGTGTCAGACCTGCACCCACTGCAAAAAAATCCTAAAGGAAACACTGCATACACCTTCTTCGTAGGCAAATCTGATCGCACATTTTTACAAATACATATTTATGTATTTTGCCTATACATATGTATACGTCACAATACACAGGAGTTTGAACACCCACCACACATAAATTGATAGTTTTCTCTCTAAAGCTGATTGTCCACTTTCTTTGTTTTCTCGTGCATCCCTTCGGGTACTTTTTGGAAGTGTATCTTCTAAGTCGTATTCAAAGTTGCGTTTGAAGGGCGTGCAGCTAACCAAGCTAAAATAGTGCACTCTCTCACCCCAATTGAACAGAAAAAAAGTTAAGTAGGTATTCATGTCATTTTACCTAGGACACCAATGTTACATTTAAGGAAATGTAAAACGTAATTGTTGCACTTTAAAGTTCAACTAGACAAATTGTAGTAATTATTCTCTCTGGAAAAGCAGTGGATGTTCTCCATAAAACAGCAAAGTGCTGTTTCAGATGTTTTTACAAAACAGATCTGCAGCTAATGACTGAGATTGCAAGCTGTAACACCATCCGGCAAAACCAAACCATTGTCTCTTTGCATGGTTTGCAGATTGAGTGAGGGCGAACAAGCCTCGTGGAGGCTCACTAAACAGCAGATGGAGTAGGCGCGCGTGTGCACTTCACTTGCCTGCTCGTTGATGGAGCTGTAGTCGTTGGTGGTGGAGATGTCATCGTCCTCGGAGTCGAAGAAGTCCTCCTTGTTCTCCAGCAGCTCAGCGAGGATCCTGCTCACAGACTCCTGCTCCCGCAGGCCTTCCACCTCCGTGTCCAGACTAGAGAGCCGGGGGTGGAGATGAAACACACCGATTACTGACCCACTCCCCTCAACGGAGAGCTTAATCACACTCCGTGTCACGTAGACGTCATTTAAGTACATGCATGGCTTAAGTCCTACTGATGTCTCAAGTCAGCACCATCATAATCATGATAGAAAACAACAGCTAGTGGTTTGATAGTTGGACTGAAAGCTTGAACTTGACCAGGCCCTAAATATAGATCTGTTCAGGCTCTTCCTAGCCCAAGCCCAACCCAGAGGAGTTTGTTGGGATTTAGGTCAGGGAACTGAACTCTCCAAAACACTTTCTGTATGAAGCTTACTCTGGCATGGGAGCATAACATTACATTCTAGAAACTTCTAAATGGTTCAGACCAGACGCACAACACTCTGGAATGTTCAGATAGAAACTATGTACATCTGATATGTTGCTGTCAGCACTGGGTGTAGTCAACGCCCCTAAACAACAGATCAGAAAAGGCTAAAGTTAACCTTAATAGGCTTTCTTTATTTTTTAGGAGTCAGCTAAACTGACCTATTTTATTTATTTATTTCCTTGTTAAATTGTTACTGCATTTAATTTATTGGACATTAACTTAATAAGACAATTGTTAAAATAAAAAAGTGTGATAAAAACCTAGTAACAGAACATTTGTTTGGTCCACTACACTACTACATGTACAGAGAGTTCTTGGCATTCTTCACAGTCAGAAGACAATGAAGCCCACACAAGCTATTCAGCCCAAAGAGCATGTGTGTTCTGGTGAGTTTGAATTGTATCTCTGAGGTGAAAACAATTATCCATGTTCAGTACAACTCACACATACAACAGCCTACATCACAAACATAGCCTCAGGTTACTATAGTCTAATTATAATAATTGTACATTTTAAAAACAACATATTTTTGTCAGAAACGGGTGTTTAAATATAGACTTTGTGTATGATTATTTTTTACATCAACAGTTTACATTTAAATGAGGCTAGTTATGATATGTACTTCATATTCACTATTGTACTAATAGCCATCATTTCTTGCAGTTCTCAGACAATTCAAATTATATTCTTGGGTTTACATACTAGCCTTGCTCACTTCTTAGAATGCCCACCCCTTGCCCACCCGTGAACCAGGAAACAGATTGCGGCTGATGTAAGGCTTGAGTAAACGTTAAGTCTTACTGGAAGATGTCTGGTCCGAAGACAGCGGCGAGCGCCCCGACGTTCCAGGTGTCCTCCTGCAGCGCCGCCACGCTGGACAGGAAGCGGCACAGGAAGCGCAGCAGGGTGTAGTTGACCTGGGGGAGCTGCTGCAGTAAATACTTCATGTTCCTGGCCAGCTCCTCCTCGCTGCTGTAATCTGAAGGACAACAGGTTGGATTATTACAGATTATGGAGCCACGGTAGACTACCGACAGTCAAGCCATTAGTAACGTAGGTATGACAGCTTTTCTTGAAAGCTATAATCTGACTGAACCACACCATGACAACAAACTCAAGGGGTTATATAAAATGCAACATGAAGCCAGGTGAGCATGCAGATGGAGCATAAACATTACTATTAGTAAATAATAGGGAGTCAGGTGGCTGAGCGGTTAGGGAATCGGGTTAGTAATCTGAAGGTTGCCAGTTCGATTTCCGGCCGTGCC
The DNA here is from genome assembly GCF_038355195.1 of Osmerus mordax. Taxonomy (NCBI): domain Eukaryota; kingdom Metazoa; phylum Chordata; class Actinopteri; order Osmeriformes; family Osmeridae; genus Osmerus; species Osmerus mordax. The sequence continues at coordinate 4,840,495 of NC_090061.1, read as the reverse complement.
AAATGACGTGTCCTTGGGCAAGGCACTTCACCCTACTTGCCTCGGGGGAATGTTCCTGTACTTACTGTAATCGCTCTGGATAAGAGCGTCTGCTAAATGATTAAATGTAAACCGTTTTTGGTCACATTGACAAGTGAAGAAGTCATTCTGCATTTTTGCACACTGGTTTAAAATAACACAATTACTATGACATTAAAAGGGCAGACTCGCAGTTTAATTTTAATACAAACATGCAAAAGAGTATCAACGGACACAGCGAGAGAGACAGAGGGAGGAGGATAATGGATGGATATCATGAAGTGGGGAGAAGAAACAGCGACAGAACGCAGAGCCAGAAGAGTGAGATGAGTCATGCTGTGGTGCGCAGGGCTGTGGTGCGCAGGGCTGTGGTGCGCAGGGCTGTGGTTCGCAGGGCTGTGGTGCGCAGGGCTGCTGACCTTGGTAGAGCTGCAGGACGTGGGCCTGCAGCGCAGCAGGGATGATGGGCTCCGGAAGCTTCTGTAGGAAGAGGCGGAGCAAGCTGACGGCCGAGGCGAGGTCTGCCTCCTTCTCTAGGTCCACCTGCTCGCCGTTGTCGTAGCGCTGCCTGAGCCAATCCACACGCTCCGCATTGCCGTTGACGAGGAACATTCCCTCCAGGTCGAGCCGCCCTGTGAAACACATATGAAACACACGTGAGACACAGGTGAAACACAGGTGAAACACACATGAAACACTTGACACAGGTGAAACACACATGAAACACAGGTGAAACACAGGTGAAACACACGTGAAACACACACACGTTCAGCCCCTTTATCCCTGACCATCTCAATCACCAATAGCACCATGCACATTACTTTGACTCCAGGCAACTCAGACAGAAACCTGACCTCCTCAAACAGGTTGACTTTTCAACACAATGGAAAGAGTTGGCAGCTATCCATATTCAAGTACTGAGTTACCAAGCAGTTAGTGAGTTTTAAAGTTTTCTCAATTCAAATATGGTGAACTAGACAGCTTTAATTGACATCTTCGGTTTTTAAATTAGACCATGTGGAACCCGCTTACTTTTATAGATTTCATATGTCCAAGATATCATAATCACTGCCCATTTAATAATCTGCCACAGTTGATTCACTGATGTGTGATGCAGCTGATGAACACAACATGATAATTGATTCAGCAAACAGAGGCACAGCAACTGAAATTGGCATTCCAAACATCCCTGTTGATGGTTGGCTAGCACAAGAGAATGGCAACACAGCATAACAATGGGCTGAACTCCAAGGCTATGGTCATTAGCGCACACTGGAATGTTCAGGTAAAAACAACCAAGTCACGTATGTTGTTCCAGATCAGATATGTTGTTCTGAGAACTCATTGCAGTGGCTGCCCCTAAAGCAATAGATTAGCCTCAGACGAGGCAAATTCTAAGAACCAAGTTAACCTCAAAGGGTTCTTTCATTCTAAGAATTCAGCAAATTCAAATCTATTATTTAGCAATGATTACTTTTCCCAGTTGGATTTTTGACATCTTTACTGTTCTTTGTTATTGTGTTTTTCATGCATTCCTTGCAGTCTTAAGAGACTATGACCTAAGACCATACCATACACACATTTTACATGTGTGTATATATACACATGTGTGTATATATATGAATATTCCATAGTAGGTTGTGTGTATGTTAATGTGCATTTCACTCCATGTGTCTGAGCACGGATGTGTGATACTGAGTGTAAGAACAAGTGTTTACGCGTGTCAGCATCCAAGTCCTCGTGTCTTGGACTCACCATGTTCCTCGATGTAGTCGACAATCTGCTGGACCAGCAGAGGCACACTGTGGCCGCTCTGCCCACTGGCCTTCAGCTCTTCCAGGGGGATGCCGAACACCCTGGCCTGGCTCAGGGCCTCACTACCTGGGGAAGGGGACACGCTCTTCCTCATCTCACGGCCCCGCCTTCCGTCTGCAGCCAGGGGCACAGAAACAGAGAGGTGGTGACTCTCACAATGCAGTCAAGGCCACGGTTTATGGAAACGTCCAGTGTGCACACCAAAGCAGAGAGCGCTTCCCCTCTGCGGAACACGCAGAGCGGGGAAGAAAATACACAAAAGGGCAGCCTTGTGCAACCGTTTATAATGAAGGCATTCTTATTGTGTAATGGCAGCAGGTGCCTGTAGTGAAGTGAGACGAGGAAAGGCAAAGTCTCGTGCAAGCAAGCTTCTTTGATATAGTGACAGGAGGGCTCTTAAAAATTGTGCAATTTTCAGTTGGAAAATATAGTTAGTCTCATTTATATTGTTTAAATGTATTGTTATCATATTGTTTCATATTGAAATATTCAAAAGGTAGTCACTGAGGTTTGATAAGGCTGTCATACATGTGCAGCCAACAAAGGGTGAAGCGAAGGGAAGCAAATTTCGTGGCATATAACAATAACATGGCGCCTTCTTAATAGTGCCCCTTTTCCCCCATGTCTTTATTGATTAGCCTGACTAATCGCACATTAAAACACATTTGTGGCCGATGTATAATGAAGTGGTATTTGTTGTATTGCTGTCTGGTGGCTATTAAGATACTCACCGTTTAGCAGTTAAAACACCCAGAAGTTGTCCTTATCGCCTGCTCCTCTCACGCCCGCTGAAGTGAATGGACATCTATGGCTGCTTCAGGTTATGGCAAAAGATCAGCCGGTAGTTCCTCATTGACAGACCGCAAATCCTGTTCAGGATCTCACTTGTTAGCTGCATTAAGATAAAAAAAATATTATAGATATATTATTAGCAACTACTCGCCTAAACAAGCCAAAAAAACGCCCAACACCAGATGCCATTTTTATGCAGGACAGACACAGCCATACACAGGTTTGACCTGGAGTCAGGTAAGTCTAGCAACTCACTTCCACAGAGGTGAGGAAGGGGAGGTGGGTGAACTGGTAGTGGCTTGTCATGGAACACTAACAAGGCCTCAGCCAATGACTGGCGAGCAGGCAGGAGAACCATTCGGCTGAAACAAAAGCTGGAGGATAACTACAGCCTGTTCTCATCCGTCACCAGAAGGCTTCTCCTGGGAAAGGAATGGGTGTGTGTTTAAATATTAATATTCTGCTCATGAATGGAGCGAAGGGCCTTTGCTATGCTACGTTCACTAAGATGTTGACGGTACTCTAATGCAGAGTTGATTTAATGAATCCTTGGGACACCAAACTTGGTGATAGCGACATATAACGGATTAAAAAAGGGTGTGTCCTGTCATGATAAAACTCTTTTATTGGATTTTGTCCAATCATGCATCGCTCTCCAGTTCACGGCCGGGTAAAGCAAAATCCACCCTAACGATTGTATAGTTAATCTTGACCATAAAACAGGCGTTTTCTCCCATTAGAGACTTTACCGACCATGCAAATGTTACACAACAAGATGACCTACATGCAATGTCACTTTTTTTTCCTCCACCAGGAGACAAGATGATGAATAGATGTCCCGTTTTAGAGTGCAAAATATCTTGGGAAAAACTATGGTTCCCTCTCTTGTAATTGAAGGACCAACCTGGAACTAGTTCATATTAATGACTTTATGACCAGGCTTCTCTCCTGACATAAACCTTTTGTACAGACGGTCATATGAATTGCTTAATTCTAGAACTATCTTTATAACTGTTCGATTTCAAGGCATTGGGTATCTTTCTGGCAATAAGGATTCTTTACAGAGGACTCCGATCAACTACTTGCTCTGTACTGCCTATTTCCCATGCCTCATTTCCTACTGCCATCTCTAACATGGCTTTGAAATCCAAATTAAACTGTCCAGATTAATTTGTGCAGGGTCACAGTGTTGGACACAACAGAAGGACAGGCACATGGGCTAAAGTACTGAATGTTCCCAAACTGTCTTAGAGGGGTGTAAACTGACCCTTCTACAGCTCTGAACAGCACAATTGGCCTCTAGATGGAAAAGTCCAGAATCTGCCAAACTCTCTGTATCTTAATCCCACATATCATGCGTGACAACCTTTAGGTCCACAATGTTGGCCATTGTTGGAGCGAGGAAAGAGGGCAGAGAGACAGAATCACTGAGCCACTAGGAAATGAGGTGGCATGAAGCTGGTTGCCCTACCATGATCAGATCCTTCAATGTGGTTAGATCAAACAAGCCCAAACTAGGTGTCTAATCTCTAAATCAGACCCCTTTAAACAATTATCAAAAAAATTAGGACATGTTTACTAGGGATGCACTGATATGAATGAAACATTACAATGTTGACATTGTGTTTTTTTATTTTGCTTTTGAATTAGCTTGCAATTATAACTACAGTGAAAAGCCAAAAACTGTTTGGAAAATCTGAATCTTTAGCCTGATTCAGTATGCTTTCTACGGATTCATATATTGTGTGTGGGATAAGCTTATCAGCCAAAATTAGTTGGTCGCAAATTCTGTCCTTCCCTAATATTTATGTTCATTTAACTAATTGTACCAATTGTCTATAACTCTAGCTACTTCCATGCATAAAGGCAGCTTTCTCAAACAACAAGTAGTTAATGGGACTCTTCCTGGCTGATCATTCTAGGAGATGGTAAAAATAATTGCCAACTGTGATAACAATCGTGAAAGGATAAGTGAAGGATAGCTAGGTTAGATAAGATTAGAATTTGGGGAGGATTCAATATACTGTTCAATCCAATGGTCAATTTAACTCTGCACACCTCAATGCTCTTCTGAAATAAAAATCTAAATGTGCTATATCATGTTTAACTCTTTATAAATCTACACCAGAAAATACAAATCTAATCTAAAAAAAACAGGCTCAGATGTCAGATCAAATAGTTGACAATAGTAATACTGTTAACTGGGGGGAATTCTGTGCAAATCAAAAGACAATTGTCTGTCCTCCATGGTTATGTCTGTGGATAGAGTGCGTTGCCTTGAGCCCATGATAAATGCGGCCTAGCCGTGAACAACTTCAATTTGGCCATTGACTTATCTTCACATTAAAGCCCACAAGCAAGTCCGAAGAAATTGCTTGTTTAAAATTGCTCTTAAACTACATCTGGCGTCGTCGGACGCTGTTGTGTTGTATTTCTTAAACACATTATGGGATTTCTATCTCATATGCCACTCTATTTCTGACAGATATAATATGCCACAGTAAGTTTGTGTTTGCCAAGAGCTGTTAACATTGAGTTATTGGACACTGTGGGGGAGTGCAAATGATGCAACAAGCAGTCCATCTGAGTATCTATTGCTGAGTAACAACAATGGTCTACATGCTATAAAAAGAGCATGTAAATTGAATTTTGCTAATGAACATTTTACACTTAACGCTTCCACACTACTGTAATAGCTAATACATTTCGACCACCAACAATGTGGATAAAAATCACCTTCAAATCCCGTTATCTAATCTCGGGAGCTGGTGAGTTGGTGGGTAAAGGAGAATGACCAGAACGGAAACCGATCAAATCCCAACTAAGGGTATAATTAAGTTATTTGGTTAACTAACTACAATGATAAGATATCAATATCGAATATGATTTGTCTACTAGCAAGCTTGCTAGGGTAGCAACATAATCTTCCAGCAACACAGTTTACTGTACTCTCTGTACAAGACTATTCGAAATCCGATTAAACTAGGCAAGCTAGCTACTGTATTGCAGACTAGACTAGCTGTCTAATTTCATGAGCATGAGGAACAGAAAGCAAAACGTAGTTTAACAACCAATGGACAAAAATAAAACCGAAACAGAGCTAGAGCTACCGTATCCCAATTAGCAGCTAGTTACCCGATCTGACGTTTGCACCCCGATTGTTGAGCAGGACACTTCATATTGACTATAACTACGCTACAGTACAGTTCCTAGCTAGCCAGCAAAGATAGCGAATGTTCAAGTAGCAACCCAATAGGCTACTGACTGTATCTCTGTTTATTCCAACATCGAACCCTTTTGCAATTACAGTATTCTGTAAAGTGAATAGTGTTAAGAAGATTAAAAAACTAACTTCCTTTAAACGACACAAATGAACATTGACATAACCAGCTTAAATATCTTGGAATTCATGAAAAATGTTAGCTCGCTCGCTAGCTAGCTAGCCTATCTTGAAGAAGCAGCATTAGAGATGGGTTTAACAGTCAACCTCTACCAGCAAGCGGTACACACTAGCGTAGCCTGTGCTAACTAGTGCTAGCTAGCTAACCAACGTTTTTGCACCTACCAGGTCAAATACAACAGGAGCAAAAAGCATCAATTCTCGTTTCTTTGCATTAAGCAGACGTCTGACTTGACGGTACCTTCGATAAAAATTAACAAAACAACGTCGAAAACATTGCTTATCCGAGAGTATTTAGTTCCTGATTATTTCTATTCAGATGTCGTTTGCGGATCGTTGCTAGAATGTTTCTTGGTCACACACCCACAACAGAAGCTGCCAAATTTGTCTCCGCCTTTCCAGGTGTTGGTCAACCCACTGACTGATTGACAAGTCAGCAAGTCGAAAACTACACTGAGATACAGGATTTTATTATTGGTTTTTAAGAATGCTCATTGTAACTGAAAGTACTGAAATTGGTAGTAAAAACATGAATTGTTTAAAAAAGTATTTAATTGTCCGTGTGCAGAGAAAGTTTATTGAAATCGAAAATATTAAAAACTACTACGATAGCCTATAACGAATTGTTTCAGAATTAAATCTTTCAGTCACTCCTGTATTTGTTGTGACCTTCGTTCGCTGTTTTCTCATTATATGCCATAGACTATGGCATGGCAATTCTGTCTGAAATTCTAGTGTATTCTATTGTCAGTGTTTGAGTGCGCTACTGCCAGTACAGTAGCGACTAGAGCTACTGTAGTAGTAAAGTAAGGAACAATGTTGCGTAAAAATAAGACAATTTAAGCGTCACACAATCCAGTTCAGGACAATAGTGTAGTTGTAACGTATTAGTAAAGTACAATGAATCATATAGGTAAAAAGACTATCCGTGGTAGATCAAATATGCTTCGCCAAAATTGTATGAACTCATGCAGTTCTAATGGTGACATCCAACATTCGTTCAGTAGCGCCACCTAGCCACAGTTTGCCATTGTAAGACCACATTGATCAATAATATGAATATGAAAATATCGTACTGCATTATAGTGAGTTTGAGCCCAACGAAATAATTCTAAAAGTTAAATTGTTTTAGACATTGTTTATTGCTGTGCTTATTGATTTACACACATTGGAATGTTTACATAATGTGTTTGATGTGTCAGTTCAAACAACATTTGACCAAAATTACAATTAAATAGCAAAACAACTCAGTAATACAACACATTTTGCTATGAAGTCCTAGATGAATTCATTGTCACTAACAAGCTATTGCTCTATTTACATAGTGATTATTTATATATACTTTTGTATATATATTTGAATCAAGAATGTGTATCAACAGTTTACAAAATAACCACAACTTTAACTGTATAAGTTGTCATGAAGAAACGTTTAAGGTCAGACCTCTCCAATGTTGTCTTTGCAGGGCAATTTAGTTCAATAATTAATTATCCATATTTTCCTATTGAAAGTCATACACTGAGATATTGCTTAATAAGTTTGCTTCCTTTATGTGTAGTGCATTTGTAGCAAATGTATCTTAAAAATAAGTGAATATGACATTTTTCAGGAAACTCCCAAAACTTGGTTTACAGGTTGGTTACAAGTGAAACAGAATAGATACAAATCCTGATACAAAACATCACCAATGACTATGTTTATACAATAACCGTATACCAATGATCGACACTGGGTGCAGAAATAACAAATCTGACCAGCTTTTCATATGATAGAGGACCTTTTAGGTTCATAATATTTATATTATACACAACTCATGATCTTGGATGTAGGAATGGCACAATATACTGTAAAGAACAACATACTCTACATGTTGTACATCTAGTGTGCTAGATGCTTCTGTAGATTATCATTTATGCCATCTCTCTTTGAAAAAAAAAAGATTTTGTCATAAATGATGACAAAACACAGACTTGGTCTTGGTCTTATTATTTAGGAATGAGAGCCTACATTGTTACCTCGTCCCTGTCACTGCATACACATTTGCGTCTGTAAGTTTTAAACATCAGTTTTGCACTAACAGAAACTTGGGGAGAACCTTCTCAATCAATGACATGGTTACAACAAGAATCATATAACTCCTTGGTGCTACAAGACTTAAATTCTATGATATACTCTAACCTCAGAACAGACACGTGATTCATGTATCATATCCAAAATCTTGGTCAAGACTTATTCAACCTTCCTCAAGGGATTTTCCTTTAGAGATGGTTGAATGGGTAAACAGTCTTGTATGTTTCAATTGTCGAATTGTGACCATTATAACAGTTGGAAATTACTTTTGTGATTACAGCTACTAGCCTCATTGTCAACTAAATCATATTGTGCGTATGTTAAAAACCTCACTCCTGGGGAGGAAGAACTGGTTGTGGACATTCTGTCTCCTATTTCACGTAAAAAACTGTTCTGTTTGTTGACGTTGTTTCATCTTCTCACTTGATCTATTTTTGCTGGTAATCCATGCTTTTAGGCCTCATACACCCTGGAGAAGAAACAGGAAGTGTTCAACACAATCAAAGACCAGACATCCCAGTCTCCATCTGCATTCCTGTAACGACCCATACGATAATCTATCTTCCAAATAAGCAAAGAGTGATAAGCGATTTATGTGTGCATAAACATAATTATATCAATATAAAATAATTTCAGCCTACAATGTGGAGGTGCAAAAACAAAATTCTCCTATTTCCCAGTTTTCCAATTTCTCAGTATTTGCATGTCTCCCAATAAGGATTAGATGGTATACCCACAAACTCCAATGCAACATTTCTACAATAAATCTAGGTTGGAGGGGTTGACCACCAAGGACCTTAAAAAGTTCATCACAAACACTTACCTGTGCTTATCCTTCCAGATCCTGAACCACTTGACAAGGTTCTTGGTGCTCTGCAATTTCGGATGCAGGCAATACTCCTGACCTTTGAACCGTGTCACATTCTCCATGGTCACACTGGGTAAACAGAGGTTTGCATTCAATATATAGTTATAATATCATTATATTGTTTAAATGGCATGAACTCTGTCTGATTCAAACACGGAATAACTCTACCCAGTACTTCCTAAAGGGATAGACACCTTGAAATAACTCACACAGGCTATATGGAATGGTTCGGTCTATTCCTTTCCCATGAATGGTAAACCATGATTGGAGCATAAGGCAGTAGTTCCAAACAGACTTTGGATATGCTGTTCTACCAGCATGTATAATCGCACTGACATTCAGGGTAGATGTTGAAACATATTTAGACCAAAGGAGAAATAAAGACGGGAACGCAATCGAGTGAAGAAATCCCCCCCAAATGGTTAGAGGGTTACTGTCCCTTCATAGCCTCCATTTTAAGTTACGCAATGTGCTTTCCAGTCCTAATTGCGCCTAGTTTTTTGTTGCTTCTGTCACAGCACATGTCATAGCAACAGTAGTAAACAGATAACAATATTCAGGCTGTCCCACGGCTTCTCTGCAGGGAACGCTTACAAATTCCCCTCTTACTGGTGCTTTCGTCTTTTGATTATTCACCTGTGGAGCCAATAGAGGCCCTGGGTAATCTGGTTAGCTACCACCACCCAACATTCGATTGAAGTTGGGAGCTAGAGGCAGAGACCCTGCATGACTTGAGGTGGCCTCCCAGAATGTTAAACTCCGAGCCGTAAGCCAATGGCTTCAACAAAAGAGAGAAGGGGACTCTCTTTCCGGAGCCCGCTGGGTCTCATTTTTCACAGAGGGACAGTGGCCCGTGGCCACCATCTCATGCAAATAGGCCAGCTTCAGCCCTTCAGCCCTCCACTGTTGAATGGCTCAAAGGCCTGCACTGTGAAGCGAAAATGATTAAGCCAACTGTTGTTTGTCTTTTTATACCATATACTGTGTTCTTATGATTAAACAAATTCAATCTGCTGTAATCAGTACCAGTTCTGTATGTCATTCTGTGTCTCCTTTCAACACACGTTTCTTTACTAAAGTGACCAGCAGGGGGAGACCTAGTATCTTATTTGTTGAAGTTTGTCGCGTACAGTGTAAGCCTTACACCAAAAATGACTCATAGGTTATGTGAAATACCAATTGCGTCTGTTTGACAATAGGGTCCTTCAATCTGACAGTAATAGGCTAATTTAAATCCATTTAGAACCAACTGAACAAATGACGTCATTGTCTTCAATCTGAAGAAGGGGGGGGGGGGGGGGGGGGTTAATCCTTATAGGATGCCCAGACCTCTCAATCCAACAATATGTGTCTGCAATTTGGCAGAGATCAGTAAGCAATGTTTTGGAACCTTGTATTATATAAATAAGATAAGGGGAGGTATGAGAAATGTAATAGTTAAATTAGAATTTTGCTGTAAACTCTGAGAGGATATTTCTGAATGGGGAGCTGTATTCAGATTCAACCAGCAAGAAACATTCCCTATTGAAATATCTACACTACAGCAATAATAATGTAATGAAATGTAGTAAAAAGAAATAATGAGTAAGAGTTAGGGGGTATAGTTAAAGTACTCACAAGATCATCCTCTCTTGGCAGAAGGGGTGTTTGGGTTTGATCTCCAGTTTCTGAACATCCTTGTAACGGATTTTTGGCCCTTTTCTTGTGCACCTGCACTTGTAGGCTGGAAAGGGGAAATGACAAGCAACACATTGTCATAAAAGTACATATTACAAAATATGTGGAAGCAATTAGGCCCATACAGCTTAATTTACACTCCAGTTTTCATTTGACGGACTATGACATGGATTTCGAGGTAAACATGTCTCTATCCAAAGGTCTCCACATGATCTCCACATCTGGTTATGCAAATAAGCCACTTTGTGATTGTGAATCATTCATGCACCTGTACTTAAATATTGGTACACTTTTGGTCAAAAGTATAATTCCAATCTAATTCTTAATTGTGTGTTGTAACTCTGTATACACCTGGGTGTCAGCAGTGGTTCTTTGAAGTAACATAACCTAACCTAAATCTCCATGGATTACTCATTACTCATTTCAATGAATCCTCAGCGTTCAACATAATTAACTCCCAACCATACACACATTTGACACATTGATTTCCATGACTGAAGTTTGTTGGCCTAAAAGCTAGAATGCTTGAAAATGAAACTTTATCCCCTGTTGTGACTCCCTGTTGAAAGAAACAGCAATACCCAGAGAAAAACGGTGAGTTTTAAATCTTGGTAGATTATGGAACAGTAGGCTTAACTTTGAAATAAAGGTAGGCTATTTTAGGTTACAGAACCAACATTTCAAACAAACAATAATAATTGTATATACAGTAGGCTATGGCATTAGTTTAAGCACCGAGCAACAAGCATAAATAAAATATATCGTTTCAAATAAATGTAAAATAGTGTCCGTTTACCTTCTACATGGAGAGAATATAGAGCAATAACTAACAGAAGTAACGCTGCTGTACACCGACGCATTCTGCTGATGGAAACCTTTATTTCGGAAACAAAAACCAGATGGTTTTGTCGGTGTAGTATAAATTCCCTCAAACAACAATATCCTCTTGACTGCTATTAATTTCAAAGGTACCAGGCGCGAGTTGCTCTTTTCCCTCGATTACTTTCAAGCTCTTTGGAGTCCGTGTTATTTCTTTAATTTTGTGCTTCCTAATCGTATGTCTGTCACACTTCACGTCGCCAGTGCTGCCATCTCTTCAACGTGTTCCTGAGCTGGAGCTTTTAAAAACCAGCCCCGCTCCCCGCCTCATTAATATGCACGGCAACCGACGAATGAAGAACTTTCAACTTCAGTGTGGCAAAGCCTACACGAGGAGGGCGGTCAGTAATAGAAAAACAACTACTTTTGCATTTAGTGCAAAGGTAAACACGTAGTCTACCAAATTATTATTGTGGTAGGACAGATTAGTTATTAGACAATGGCAGAGTTATTTGCAACTCGTTGTTGGAAGAAAATGTGTGTTTATTTGTGTGAGTGTAACTACATTAATGTTGGCAGAAAAGACATGGCTAAGTTGAGCCTTGTGACATTGTTTGGGGTAAATCAAGCTGTGTTCATAAAGAATATCGTCTCTATTGTCCAAGGCTCCTAAATATTGTTCTTTAATAACTATATTCTAAATAAAACGTCATCTGCACATCTAGAAACTGCAATACCTTTAACAGAATAACAGACTTCACAAAGAGCGCAGAACTAAGAAGACCGTTGTTTGAAAAGAAACGAACCCACCACGCATTAGTTTAGCCTTGTAAGAGATAGCCCTGAGAAGAGCTAGGGATGAAACCGTATTCATTAGCCTGCACCATTCTTCATGGCCTGAACCTCCATCCAATCGGCTTCTGGCTGTCATCATTCAAACTTGTGGCCATGAAACATCTGTCTGCTGCCTCTCGGATGCCAAGAGGAAAGTGCACTGCAAGCAAATGAATAGTGAAGCTAACCCCTTACGTCAGTCCATGGATTCTGGTTAACATTTGGCCTATTTGACTCCATGCGCAGGAGACTGATAGAATTTGTCATTTCCATTTAGTGGAGCTTATTAGGATGCTGATGATGACAGAGAAGGGATGTGGCGAAACAGAGAAGCACTCAGGCTAAACGGCGTCCACAGAAGCACGTCGACACACATCGTACATGAAACAACACAAATGTTCATGCATTTCTTGTAGCGGGTTGGCACTAGCCTCTCTATCCACAACGAATCATGGGTCAAATTTCTATATGTCAGGTGGCTTCTAAATGTCAAACACTCTAAGATGAAAATTGAAAAATATCTTTGCCATCTTTTCTCATTAGACAACAACAACCAACCAACAATAATGATATTCAAAGAGATGAAACAACTGCTTATAACCCAATTTAGTAGGCTACACTTTCACTGTGTTCTACCCATCTCAGACTGTCTTCACAAAGAAGTAGAGCAGTGTTTTAGGTGCACACACTTACCAGATACACATAAGCTCAAATATTTACTGAGTTGTAAACTATAAAAAAAATTACAGTTCACCTGTTCAGTGTTTCAGTGCTTTTAATGCACTTGCCAAGAGTACGCTCCCAAGACCTAATTCACCATTTAAAGTAACGTTTATTTCTAAGCCAAACAAAGTGGAGAATTCTTCGTCCACCCTGAGTGTCAGAGTTGTGACAAATGTTGGTAGACACACACACATGCATGCATGTTACACACACATACACACACACACACACACACAAAAGAGCATGGTGTCCTGCTATGAAACCCAAAACAGACCTCCCGAAAACATACCTCAGAGTCTGTTGCTAGAGAACTGCTAAAGAAGGAGACAAGCAGCCCATATTCTGGTTCTTGTTGGCCTGCAGGAGTTAGCAATTATGGGCCACAAGGTATGTCAATGCCAGTATCCTATAGCTTCACCAAACCCTTTATGTCCTGCAGTCTCTAGTGAGGAGAAGATAGGTGACATCTTGGACCTTTCCTCAAGACCCTTGTCTGGAGTGGCTTCACAAGTGAACTGACCACCACAACCACCATCTATTCCACAGGAGAACTGAGGGAAATAGTAACCGGAAGACTATTATCATTACATTATAAACATTGGCAGAGAAGTACCCCCTACCCTTCCATAGACAAGTAAAGAAAGTGAAGACAAGTTTCTCCAGAGGGTTCAGGACAAGTTAAAACCTGATTTCGCTTTGCCATTATTGAGCGTTGTGTGGATTGATGAGGGGGGGATAATTAACTTGATTCATTTTAGAATAAGGCTTCAATGTGACGAAATGTTAATACCGAATGCACTGCAGTCCACCCAGCCACAGGAAGACAGAATGCTAACAGGATCTATAACAGAGAATGGTTGGAGCCATAATGAATACAGCTCAGTCACCCTGCTCTGTCAGATTCCTCTGCTCGCTAGCCGATGTGTTCAGACAAGGCGGTAATGGTCTGCAGGTGTTGGGAGTTAATTGACAATAACGATGACAGCCTTATCAGACAATGTGAAAAACGACAAGGGAGTGAGTAAGATGGTTACAAGATACCACCCCCTCATCACCAAAAATGACTTTCCTCAATTTAGAACGCCTCAGTAGCCTGGGTGCAAAAGCGATATTATGCAGAATCGATTGTATTCAGTAATGGAAATATTCGCCTACAGTACACAGCATTCATAACACACTCACTCAACACTTTTACATTGCTTTGAAATTCAAACAACAAGCGTATACTGTATTTTGGACTGTTCTCATAAAGTATGTTTTTTTTTAATGTGCAAGCGTATTTGAGGTTAAGAAATTAATGTTCATTCTTTGTTATGAGAAAATTGGAAAGAACAAAACCATACTCCATGAAGTCCATTGTTTTGATTTGCACAGCAACAGAAAAAGTTCTCTAGTAAATATTGATGAGTATTTATAATTTAAGTGTGGAGTATAAGTGAGACAGAGACAGACAAAGGAAGGCACCAAGCATATTAAATGTTTTTCTTTTTTGGCCAAATGCCCCTCTATGTCACTTGACACATAAACAGAGGGGTCATTAGTGCATAGCAGAGAGACAGTGAGTTGACTAGATGTGTTCTAGTCCACACTATCCTATCCAAGAGACTTTTACATAACCTTCCTCCCGTCTGCACAGACGAGCTGTCTTTCTGAACGTCTTCACTTTTGTTGTGGTCTTGCTTTCCTGTTCTCTGTCTTTCTTTGCTCCCGTCTTTCTCACTTATTTCTAGATATTTCTTCCTCTCACACTGTCTCTCTTCCCCTTTCAGCCCCACCCCCATTATCCTGCTTGAGGACAGATGCCGTTATATAAGTATGCTGTCGTCTTCGTCACTTGACATAGAAGAGATCTGTGTTACATGGCATACCACAGTTATGCAATACACTGTTTAGAAATTGAAATATTTATTTAGAAAGTGATAGATAATACAAATAAAAAGGTATCATGGTAACCACATGTTACCTGAACCAGAGGCCTAGAGTACCAGAGGGTTGTGAATTTCTCAGTTTCCAAGTTTTCTCTTGAATCAGGGGTTTCTGGAATATTAATTTGCAGTTGCCCCAGTGCATCCATTAGACTGTCAACAGCCTGAGAGACTCAAGGGTGTACTGGAAGAGGATGGGCTTCACTATGGTATGGATATAAATTATACAGGAATGTCAATAACAACCTGGGTGTTGTTTACCTGGAAAACCTTAACCAATTGCCTCCAGCTAATTCTTGCCAAATTGGATTCAATGATTACAAGCTTTCAGCAACTACTAGCAATTTACAACATACAGGTGACCGTTATGAACATTTCTTTGGAATTTGCTAAAGTGATTTGGCCTTATTCAGGATGTCAAACTAGTTTGAACACACATTTGTCATGTACTTATGCTTAGTAATGGCTGAGGATTTGGAGTTCACTGGAATAATGATAATGAACATGAGTTATATTTTCACTGATTCTCCTAAATACATTAAAGGAGTGTTTAAGCTTTATGAACTTCAAAGTGGGAGGGATCTTGACATGTGTCAACTCATTTGAAACATTGAAACAGAAAAGAGAAGTATCAAACATTGAACACAAACATACAGCACTAAATACAAATAAAATATATATTCTCTCTTGCAGCTTAGGGCAAGCTCATGCTCGAATGAGCACCAATGAAATCCCTTCTCTGCTTTTCTCTCATCCTGCCGTCCTTTCTCCAATGGCAGCCAAGAGCAGTGATCAGCCATATCAAGGCAACCGGGCAACCGTATTACCCACCTATTTCTGGTGGGTAATGGTGTTTAATACCCTACAGACAGTAATCGCACCCTGACAGTTGATTAAAAAAGTGATGTAGATCAGTAAGCAAAGAATTGTTACTACACATGGACTGTGATGTGACCATACATCTGAACACTTAATGTGGAGAGTAAAGGATATCCCAAAAGCATGCCATTATTTACTCTAGATCCCCAGCTTTGCATTCCTCTGGCTGTCATTGCATATTGATGAGCTTGTTGCTTTTCCACTTTGATCTTAAGCTATATATAAGGTCAGCCCATACTATCGTTCAGTGTTTTCGGGTCACTTGAGTCCTTGGTGAGTCCGATACTGCTTGGCTTTCCCACTTTACTTGTATTCCTCATCTTCTCTCCTATCACAACAATGTTAACCATCACGTCAACATTTGTAAATAGTCTTCTGAATTCTACAGCACTATCAGTATCATTGCCCTTCTCAGTACATTAAAGTTATAAAGGGAACATTAAAACATTAAACACTGCCAAAGTCCTTCGCAAGGCACTCCTGACCAGCAGAGAGGTCTTAGAAAGAGAAAACCTCCCACTTCCAGAAAAAACGTTTTTGACTCAGAACTGAGGACTTGAATTTGAAAAACTGGGAGATTAAGGTTGTTCGACGTAACACAAATAGCTCTTGGGATCATAAAAAGCTACCACCTTTTTCTTTGATTTAGGCTTAACCTTGGCTCAGTGTCCTTTACTGTTGAGGGGGGCAAGGAAGGCAGCTTCCAAGCAACTGCTGTTGACCCCCTGTGGAAACTATTTGTGAATGAGACACAAGGTCTGAGGCAGGCCTGCTCTTGGTGGCCAGGGGGCGGTCTCCATCATCCATAATGGCTGCTTTGTGCCCACATTATTAGCCAGCAAGAGGGAAACTACTTAGGATGGCAGGCACGCGCCAGGGCAGATGCCTATTGGTGTAATGGCATCGACAACAGTGGAGGACTGGTCTTAAACCAACCAGAGACACAGGGATTGCATGGGGGACATAAACTAGGCTGAGGATTTCAGACCAAGCACCTTAGTTAGGTTCATGTTCTAAGTCTGTAGGTCCTGTGTCTGCGTCTATGTTATAAATATACAGGAATTTCTGCATCTATGACGTCCGACGATTAATCATGTGTCAAGGATGCTGAGTTTAGTCAGAATGAAATCATGACATACATCTTTTATCTTCGAGATGTGCAAGATTAGGTTGGCGTGATCGGACAGACCTTCTATTGTAGCATGTTTGACTTGGTCAGTTTTTGGTCAAAGAGACATGAGCTTTTCAAGTCCCTGAGTCATTGTTTTCCCCCTTTAAGTTATTACATGTTCATTTTAGGATGGAAGTAAAACAATGTACCCTTTCTTCTTCCTCTGTGGTTGAGGAAGTCAGTGACGTACTTCAATTATGACTGTCTCAGTCAACACGCATATCTCTACATGACATGCTAGGGCCTTTTGAGTAACTGTATTTTTCTACGGATTCCCAGTATGGCAATTTGCATGTTGACAAGAAGTCAGTTTCAGGAAGTCTTTCATTTAGACAGCTAGAGCTTCTTACAAAAACTGGGAACAGAAAAGTGCCATACCACACTAAACTCTGAGATCTACAAAAGATAATAGACCATGTTCCATGTCTAGACTGAGCCAGTGATGGAACATCTATGTGTTTTGGAAGTAAAAGGTGACAGCAGGTCATAAACAGCAGTTTATCAAGACCAAAAATGTGAAAGTTAGTGAAAGGCTTTTCAGTGGTTGAAATGTTGAAACCAAATTATCTTGTCAAGTGGGCACATATGCAACCACCTCACATACAGTCTATGCTGCAGATTAAGCTTTGTATACTTCTGAATAACCATCTTGAGAACATATACTCTCGTGCATCAATAAGTGGGTTTTGTAAAGAGATGTTGAAAGATGGCAGCAGCACATTTAATCTGACCTCAATATCATTGTCTGTTCGTTGTCAAAGAAAGAAGACAGGATTTGACAGCAGAGTTTATACAGACACTTTACAGCTGTCATCGCTGGGCAAACAAAGCATCCTAAGTAGAGACGTACTTTATAAAGATTCTATGACGGCTGCAGATAAACCTATTGTTCACACAAAGCTGGCGTGGCTGCTGGTGTTTCCACAGTTTTTTCAAAAGAGACAGGTGGAGTTAGGCAGAAAGGTTTCCTGTTCCTCTTGTTACTGAACACATACAGAAAACATAATAATAAGATCAATAAGTAATAAATCATTCATTCACCCCTGAAAACCATTGTAAAATGTTGCTGTTACATACAGTAGCTTGAGTGTCTAGGTCACCGAAGACACTTTGTCTCTTCACCTTAGTTCACCTCCAGATTACACAAAAGCTTGTTCTCTGCTGTGCTCTTGCACGTGATATCATGCCAAATGTACTCTAAATGCATTAAGACACAGAAACGTAAAATGAGAACCGACAGGGTGGTTACATAGTGACCATGTCGGACCACTCAGTCACTGTGGAGGGGTGACTGGTTATGAAACTGACCACAGTGGGTGTTGGTGTCACTGCTCCAGTCATAACTCTGCACAGCCCTGGGGCCATGCAGTGTTGGGGTCAAACACCATGTCCTTTATTTCCAGTGAGCAGGAAGAGAGAAGAGAAAAGTGCAGAAAAGTGTTATGAGTTGCATCTTTCTCGCCCTTTCTCTCTCCCTCTCCCTCTCCCACTCCCTCTCCCTCTCCCACTCTCTCTCCCTCTCTCTCCCTCTCCTCTCTCTCTCTCTGCCTCAGGAGTGGAGCCCTGGCTCACGTGCATGCTCATCAGCCTCATGTGCTCGAGGCTCGGCCTCCCTTCGCTGGGCCCATCTCCACATGGGCCCTGTGCCATTTCACCAAGACGTCCAATAGGATCCCGAAGGCACCTTCTCCTCTATCATTTAAAGCTAGGACACTCCCTGGGGACATACAGTCCTACAACTCATACATACAACTCGTGGGTTTATGTAATCCATGTGGAATACACTTTGGGGGACTGGAAAGAAATAGCGGGCTTTCTTGGCATTTGGTTTGTATCGTGTCTATACGTCCAAGGGCTTTTTCAAGCTTTTTGTTTCCAAACATTCTCTGGTCACAAACAAGCTTACATTTCTGTTTGGTGGTTTTCATCTTTATGTATCAGGTGGATGCCTTTTTCAGATGAACCTTCCTCAGCCCGGGCTCCTTTACTAACCTCTAAATAAGACTGGCCTGAAGGCGATCACGACTTTTTTACACACATATTTTTTCATTTCCCCTGGCATATGCCTGCTGTGTGAAAAACAAATCTCAGTTACAACAATGTCACAAAGGAGTTGTTCAATTGACAGACAGGTCTGGGTTCACTGTTGCAGAGGTATCTGAAACATTTAGGTTGGCACCAACTCTAACCCCAAAGTAAATGCATGGGTTTCAGCTTAGAGAGATAATGATACCATTAAGGAATTCCTGGAAGGCTTTGGGCTCAGATTTCATTTCTGTCAGAGCAGAATACCCGACATGGGTAGTGGTGCATGAGCAAAGGTAGCTTCTTGTCCTTAAGGCTGGAGTTGTTGTCAAGCAACGTTAGAAATAAACATGAATTGTTTTTGGAAGCATTTGGGACCATGTTTCTTAAGATAAATGCCCTTACCTCTACCCAAAGCAATGTGTAAGCATACTGTTATTTTGAGTTACAAGCAGTTTTTAGCAGAGTTAAAGAGTTGAACTCGATACGATGCTCTACAGTGGTCGGGGATGACGGTTGTTGAGATGTTGGCCTCAGTGGGTGACGGTGTCTGTGGTTCAGGCATCAGTCAGTGTTGGTCCAGTCCAAGCTTCCCCCCAGTGTAACACTAAAGACTGTTTCAGACTGCTGTAATATGTCTGGACCCTCTTCCTCCAATGAGCAGGAAGAGAGGGGGGAGAAAGTGAACCTCACGTGTGCAGAGGAAAAACAACTCTAAGGATCGTGTCTACGACATCTAACCGATTCTGCTCTTCAGAATCCAGTCCAAGCCCATGCTTCCCCCCTCCTCATTGATTTGACAGTAGGCCAGACGGTCCCACAGACCACTGGAATCTATCAAAAGAAAGGAAATCCCAGTTTCACATGAAAAAGGTACAACACAAGGTCCAACTCTGAAATCAGTTCTTCCTAATGGAAGATGGAAACATGATATGCAGAAGAAGAAAGAACGAGGCGGGAAGAAAGAGAAAAGAGAGCAAACACGCACGTAGATATCTGATGTCAACAGACAAGAAAGGCATAGTTTTATGACCAACATTACAATGTGGGTGTAATGTCAGATGTATTATATAGAAGATAAAAACAACCATGGAACGTAAGGACATACTGCTGATGTATTGGGATGGATTTCTCTGCCTTAAATTTGCCATAAAGGAACTGATTGTGTTATGACCTAGTTTTACTTTGCATTTTCATGAAATACATACGATAATCGTCATATATAGAATAATGTATATTTGTGCATGTGTTCATGCACGTTCACACACACCCACGCACGCACGCACACACACACGCACACACATGCACACGCACACACAAGTACAGGTAGAGGTGTGTGGATGGGCCTGTAGCGCTCTAATCAGGCTAACAGCAGGTGTTCACACCTCCTGGTGACCTCATCAGTTCCAGAAAGGTCCAGTTACCAAGGTGACCAAGTGGAGGTGGACACAGGCAACAAACCAGGACACCTTCACTGACCTCATGCTGCACAGTATAGCTTATGACAGATAACATCAAATGAGAAAAACACTTTTGTTCTTTGTGACACAAAGAACATGCTACCAAATGAAATGGAAACCTATGCTTTCTCAAACTTTTTCGAATACATGTTGCTAATTTTCATATTTTCTTTTTTTTACATGTTATTATTTCCTTCATGAGCTCTCAGAAGGCCCCCCTGATGTACTGTTATATACCACACAGTGCAGTCCAACAGCTGCCCCAATGACAGGCTCAAGGACAGATGGAGCACAGTTATATACAACCCCTATAATATGGAATAAATCTCAACTGGAGCTGGGCTGCTGGGAGCAGACACTGTGTACCGTTGATGTATAGCGCAGTGTATGACTTGTGATGCAGCATATTGAAGTTACCAGTCTTGTGGGTATTGAACATTTATGTTTCAGAGCTGGTTTGGTAAGGCACGATAAACCAATGCCTGAGGATACTGTATATAACAACTGTCTGACTAGGCTCATTTAGCTTGACTGGCTAACCCGGTCCTCAATTCCTACATAATCAGACACAGATAGAGAAAGTCTCTAAATTATAGCTTCACCTATGACATTAAAACACTTGAAAGTCCTTCATTTCTAATTGATTTATTTTGACTGTATGTTAATCTCCTGACTACTGCACACATTGTAAAAAAAAACCTTCCCAAGATTTCTGCTAACCACACCACGTTGTAAAACAGGTTTGTCTGCAGCACCATAAATGTACTGTAGTGCAGAAAAGGGAATTTCAAGCCATATTTAAAATGTGTTAGATATAATTTGTATTTTGGTTCGAAGAGTTTTGGGGCTGGCTATACAAGGTTAGGGGACATTTTAATGAAAATATTATGAAAATGAATGTCTGTATGAACATATACCCTGGAAGAGGCCTTTGTGATACTCACCATCTGTTCAAAGAGAGACAGAGAAACAGTGTGTGTGAAAGTGAGAGGGAAGGAAAGAAATAGTGACAGACTGAGAGAATTATGGAGAAGAGGAGAGTGGGAGAGGGAAAATTAAGATAAAGAAATGTGTCTGTGAGAGAGAGAGAAATAATTTTGTTTTTGTGTTGACAGGTGGCAGACAAAACCAGTTTGATCCTCGTTAGAATTTAAGGTGGGTGTTAGGTGGGTGTAAGTCACATTCGTAGTCACAACAGTTACTCAAGCAACCAGTTTTAAATTGTTTTGCAAGATAAAGGCGATTGTATTCACACAATAAACTTTGCCTCAAGGTAGTTGGTGGAGTTTATGGGAGTGTCTAAAGAAAGTGTCCATTGAAATGGCATTTAAGCTCAAACTTGCTACTTGAAATGAGTCATTTGACATTTTTTTCCCTAATTTACAGCAATTTAACATGCAAATACGTACCGTATTTCTTCGAATAAACGCCACCCTCGAATAAACACAGCACAAACAATGAACATTGTGTAATAACGCCGCCCTCGATTAAACGCTGCACCAAAAAAAATTACACGACAGTCTAATTGTTTGCGTGATTCATTTGTCACAATGCCAGCAACGAAGCATTGTAAGTTGGGTCTTTGTAAAAGCGTTGTGAATGGTTCGCACTTGTACTCCCGACTAAACGCGTGGCTTCAATTTTACACTAGGCTTATGTGTTTGACCTCCTTGTCTATTCTTTGTTTGTCTATGGCCGCACTGCAGCTACAATTCTCTAAATCTCTCTTACTAATTAAACACCCACCCTCGAATAAACGCTGCACCATAAATGAACATTGTATAATAAACGCTGCAGCGTTTAATCGAAGAAATATGGTATTTGTATACGGAAACATTTACATTGTATTAATTGCTTAAACCAGAAAGGACCAGAATGTTCACTGAAGAAAGCCTGAATTTCCTAATGACTATTGACCCAAGAATAAAACTCAACACCCCGTTTGCCAGACATGTTTACGACTCTGCACCCTTAAAGCCCCAGTGCACCTCTTTCGTGACCCCATTTCTCAACCACTCTTTTCCTCGCTGCCTTAGCATTCTTGTCTCGGCCACTGGCAGCGTCCACACCAGCAGGCGGGGTCTGTTGTATAAGTCGAACTAATGGCCATCTATTGGCATTGGTCTGGTGTTGTTAGGAATCCTTGCCTGGCTAATTATCCCCTGCTATGGAGTTTATTAGTCTCTTTGTGCCTTGTGTGCAGGCCTGATAAATGCTCTAGAGAAACTGGCACTAGCCTCACCAGATGGCTCTGCCCAGGGGGGTGGGGGGTGTGTGTGTATGTGTGGAGGATGAGGGGGTGGGGGAGGAGGAGGGGGAGGGACACGACACCCTCCACTCTACTCCTTTAACTTTATCACACATTGGTTTTCATTTTTCTGCGCCTCTAGTGTCTCAATCTGTTGCTCTTCACTTTTTCTGCCTGCACATTTTGTTTTGCTAAATTCTACATCTATCTGGCTCTCTCCACCCTTCTCCCTTTGTGGTGGATAGCGTGCAACAGACATATTCGAGTAACTACAGACCCAGAGAGATCTGTTAGAACACACAAAGGTGCAGATTGCATAACAGTTTTCTTAACAACCTTGACAACACTGGAATTTTCCATAAACAAGACACTGAAGGAAACCTCAGGACTCTCTCTGTCCCTCCTTCAATCTATTTACCACAGGCAGACACAATTTAGACACTCAGTACAGTAAGTGCACAAAAATGACAGTACACTTATTGTACTGTATATACATCTGAATGAGCCCCCAGGTTCAATGCATTGGAAGGCGATGTTACATTCCTATTACCGACAAGTGGGCTTATGACTAATTATACAATAGCGTACGTAAGACCTGTAGATGTTGCCGATCTCCTGAACGGGAAAAAGGAATTTGAAAGACAAGTTGGGGATGATGGGAAAAAGGACAAGGGAAGGACAGCAAGGTGCTGCGATTTGAAACCAAAGACAGGAAAACAAAGGATGGATGTTCAATGAATCAAAAAGAGTTTAAATGAAACAAACACAAGAAAAAAGGTCCGAACAATTACGATGAAAAGTGTGAATGATTGATTGTGCGGATGCTTGTGTTTGTGCGTGGGAGTGTGTGTAGTAGAAAATAATTTCAATGAAAATAGGCCAGAAAGAGGAAATTCATCATAGAAACATTGGCGTAAGACCAAGAAATTAGTCTCAGTGATCTAGCTCTCCACAGGAGTGGTCTTGTATGATTCACCAGTCCATTCACAGTTTCTTTGTTTAACCGTGACCTACAAAACATGCATGAAAACTGAATGTCACGTGAAGTTGAATCAGTCAGTTTGTCTTTCCATTGTGATACGCCTGTATCTGTGTCTTTTATGTTCAGAACCTGTTGGTACCTGTGTGTGTGTGTGTGTGTGTGTGTGTGTGTGTGTGTGTGTGTGTGTGTGTGTGTGTGTGTGTGTGTGTGTGTGTGAATGCATGCTATTTGCACATCTATTACTATTTGCACTTTTGGTTGCACTTTTCATTTGCTCTGTACTCATACTGTGGACAACGACAAAGTGAAATCTAATCAAAACTAAAACTGCTGATTGTTTTGATGATCTTTGTGAAAATCAAAGAACACACTTTTTGCCTGTCTGTACCTGTGTGTGTTTGTGGCCCTTTTCCTGTATAGTCAGAGCCTGTAGCACGGATCGGCTGATTGAATACACATTACTTTGACATGTGCGTCATTATCATCATCATTTTGACTGTGATTACCAACTGTCAAAAGGTTCTGGCTTGAGGAAAGGAAATCAACCAGCAGTGATCTGGCACCAATTACACGATGATGTCATACAGTCTGAGCGATCCTGACCTCAATCCTAATGTCAAACTATTGAAATGTTTTTGACTTCAGTCAAGATATTAACTGCAGAAAACTGGTGAAAATAACTCATCAAAGCTCTGTGTAACTGTAATGCTCAACTCTCAATTTCCCATCAATCATTTGATTACTCTGTCAGGTTGGTCCCACTCATGTCCAGGTTTCTGTGATCGTGATCAAATCGTGGACACAGTTTCATCATTCCCTTCACATACGACAGAAAACAATGTCGAATCCTCCTTTTAAATCTGAACCGAGATAATCTAACCAACGGGCGTGTGTATGTGCATGCATGTTGACACGGGCTGCTCCTGCAGTCCACATGGTAAAAGATGTTGTAGAGCTGACAGCTTTCTTCCTCCTGCTCCCTGCTCATCCATCAGAGCAGTTAGCAGGAGGGCCACACACACCACCTCGGGATTAGAGGAGATATCTAACCCCCCCCCACACACACACCTGCAAGGGTTCAGATGTGTGCTACGAGGTCACACACACACACACACACACACTGAGATGGATGGATCATACGTCCTTGAGTCAAAGTGTGTGTGTGTACATGCTTGTAAAGTGGAAGCTCATACACGTGGTCCACTGGTCAAACCGAACTCCAGAATGTCGGCTCCATCTCATCCAGGTAACAGCAGACTGGCATCTCAAACCTCTCTTTGTTTAGAGCACAACACATCCATAAATACTGGTTCCGGATCGTCACCACTTTATGTTTTCTGTGTGTAGGAATCCAGTAGCATGACTCAGATTGATAGTGCAGTTTCACACAGCCGGTGATGGGAGAACTCGGCCTTGACACCGGCCTCACATGCAGCCACTTGCTTGATTTACTCCCCATCAGAGAGCCACTCCCCTGACAACCTCCATCTCCCTCCACCACTGCCTTCATCCCAGTCCCCAGTCTCATCCAACTCAAGATCAACCATACAGTTTTCTGAGCCACATCTCAATGATCAACATCTAGGATCTCTGGTCCAGGGCTCACAACTAACTTTTTTCCTGAAAAACTTTCCTGAACTTGATGTTCCAAAATGTAAATTTGTGTGTTTTTGCATTTTGACATGGGTCTAGGATATTTGCAACCCTGTAATCCATACAGTTTCATGTGTTGCTCAAATTAATGTCTGAATTTCAATGTCAATACACAATTTTCCTGCTTGTTTCATGGTGGGGCTAACACAATTCTTGGTGGGGCTGTAGTAAAAAGGTTTTGTAACGGTAAACATTTTCGTTTCTCTGTTTTAGGCTTCTCTGTTGTCCCCTCTCCTCTCCTTTCATTGTGTGTGAAAAAAAGTTTGGAAAGGTTGAAAAAATATTTTCGAAAAAGTTTGGAAAGGTTGAATCTTTTTTTGTAAAGTTTGGAAAGGTTGACTTTTTATTTCGAAAAAATAATTTCGATAAAAGGTTTAGGTTTTTTGTTGTTGAAAAAAATATCAAAATATAAACACGTTTTAAAGATAGCCGGTCGATATGGGTCCCCATTTGGTTAGCTTGCTAGCTCGGTATTTGTCAATACCTTGATGTATGACGTGATCGGTCTACAGGTGTTGTCATATCGGCAGTGGCTGTGGTTATGGGTGTATGCAGGGTTTGAAAAATACCGAAGTACAAAAAATTCGTTTGCTCGCGGGTTGGAATTATTGTTAGCTGGTAGCTAGTTTACTTATGATGGACGGCCACTGTTTGACGAAGCGCGACCGCGCACAGTGGAGTGCTTGTCTCTCACTCTTTCTTTCCACCAATGCATGCATGTATCCGTGCACCCAGAAGCTTTAGTGACACAAACAATCATCTTCTTTCCTTCTCTCCTTTTCACACGCACACACACACACACACACACACACACACACACACACACACACACACACACACACACACACACACACACACACACACACACACACACACACACACACACACACACACACAGCACCTACACACATATATAAATACAAATACGCACAAACCCACATCAAAGTCGTTGCTTGCATTATTTAGGCAAAAAGTAGTCTGCTGCTTCCCTCATAGTCCCCTGCTGTGGAACTAATCTAACTGGATGGCCTGAGGGGTTCATGCTCTGGTTGGAGGGATTATACACGTCAGGCAGGCAGTCATTGATGCTGGGGATTATAAAACTTTCTTTCTATTTAGTTTTTTCATTTATTCATTCTTTCCCTCAATATCTCGATCTGAGACAGTAAATTGACTCCCCAATGAGGTGGCAAAGTAAGAGGATATATGGATGGATGCAGGGCCGGCCCTATGGTTTTGGGGGCCCTAAACAAAAATAGTGTAGGGGGCCCTTTGATTGGCAAAACATTCTTTGTTACAAATGTTTTGAGGGGAACCAGAACCAATGGGGGAACCAGAACCAATCGGGGAACCAGAACCAATCGCGGGGTCCTAAACAAATGTTTGGTTTGTTTATTGGGTTGGGCCAGCCCTGGATGGATGAATGGATAGAGTAGTGTTGTTCTTGTTGCACCGTTGCAGCAGAACAGGAATAACAATAATTTATACAAAATGAACAGTAATTAAAGAGAACATAATACAAAGGATGAAATATGATTGGGTGAAGATGGAAGACCTCATGTAATTTGTTCCTGTAATTTAACTAACAAATAGGATGTGATTATATTATGTTTATTGTATACTATCCACATAAATCGTATTATACACAGCTTTAGTACATACATAGAAGGTACATTCGATAGATTTATGAAAATAAATCTACATTAAAAACACCCGCTATTCATCTATGTGAAAGCATATCCCATAATCCAACAAATTTGTAAAAGCCTTTCTTTTTTTAATCATTGGCTCTTTTTTCCTTTGACCAAGCCTGATACACGTGCAAACATACTCACTCACACACACAGCTGCCAGTAAGAGTGTAGGCTAATGGCATGATGGGTCATGTAGATTATACTTCTGGACATGGGATTTAGCTCCATCACAATCACATCAAACATCGCGTTTCATTCGTGTCATTCCGAACAAATCAAGGAACAGCTCTTTGCTGTGGGAGTGTGATGTGAGGAGTTTGTGCTGTGTGTGACCTCTCTGTTCCTGCCTGCCTGGATGGGCATGTGGGGCCTCGTGGGCCACTGACTTCACTGCTCGCTAGGGTTCCTGGGTCTTCTAATGCCAAACAGCCTGGTTGTGAAGGACAGATGGAAGCCATTTGGAGTGTGTGTGTGTGTGCTGAGTGTGCAAGATTGTAGATGTGTGTGTTTGTGCGAGTGTGTGGACTCGACAGGTGAGAGGACACCTTGCTGCGATTACTTCACAGTTCTCAAAGCCTGAAATTGACTAATTTAAACTCCTTGCTGTGATGCACTCCTCCATGCAACAACACACAACCAAGGATGCCATCTTGCCAAACAGACAGTTTGGGGTAACTTTCCACCTTTTTCACACTGGCAATGTGCTAACTGCAACAACACTACGCTGGCACAAATACTGGTCAGTTAGGGACAGGGGCGTAGGCAGAATAATCTTTTTGGGTAGGCCTAGAAAAATATGGATAGGCATCTTTTCAGTTTATTTACTTATTTACTTTGTGATGTGCACCCGGTGCATAATTTTTCTGATATATTTTCGGTTTTGGGTTGGCCTTAGATCAAATTGGGTAGGCCTGTGCCAGTGCCACTAGTAGGCCTGGGTAGGCCTGTGCCAGTGCCACTAGTAGGCCTGGGTAGGCCTGTGCCAGTGCCACTAGTAGGCCTGGGTAGGCCTGTGCCAGTGCCACTAGTAGGCCTGGGTAGGCCTGTGCCAGTGCCACTAGTAGGCCTGTGCCTACCCAGGCCTACTAGTGGCCACGCCTCTGGTTGGGGACAACTCCTCTTCTCCTCACCAAGCGAGTGTTGAGCTTTATCAGACCAGAAAGACAACATTTGCTCTTTGCTATAGCAATATTCCTTCATTGTGAGAATGTGGTTCCTAACCATTGCGGGTAGATGTTGCCGCACAGCTAACAAAGAGCCTGCACCCTGTTACAATCAGAGTTCTGGGCTAGGAAGCCCACAGTTTTGGTAATACAAAATTCATCCCTTTACACAGTCACAATCAGAAGTCATTTCGTTTTTAAGGTCATGGCCATGGTGCTTTCATAATTCTGTTTTTCATAAAGTCACAATCTACTACATAAAGTTAAATTAGAGAGGGAATCACTTAATTAAATAATAGATTACTTGGAACACTATGTTCAACTACACCCACATGAGTAATCTTGTCAGTTATGTTGTTCCACTAGATTCTGTACAGGGTTGTATCTGAAGTGTGTGTGTGCAGAGACATTTATAATTATAATAATACTGCCGGCCTGTTCCTTACAGCTGCATGGTTCTTTCTGTATTTTACGTGTAAACACTTTTTCATACTGGATTACGTAAGAAGTAAAAACGTGTCGATAGTTGGGTTTGTTCCATCTTGTGGTGTGTGTGTGAGTGTGCTCATTCACTGTTCTGTCTTCCCTGCTTCTCAGCGGTGAGAAGCTGCAGAGTGCAGCGTGCACCAGGGCTCACGTGTTTGTACTTCTCTCCACACAGGCAAAAGAAATTGCCCTTTTACCAACAGTCTTGGCAATGTCCTAACATTACACAACAGAACATGCCATGTATATACACAGGCATAGTGGGACAGAATCCAGTAATATAGAGCAGTTACTCAACTGTTTCACGGGAGCTACAATTTAGCACACCTGATTAAAAAAATTAGTTGACTGAATGTAGCAATTTTATCTGTAACTATTGCATTCGTACATTCAAATTGTATTTTTTATTACATTGACCCTCCATGCTTCCTACAACAACGTTGATATTTATGATTGTAGAATGTGACTCGCTTAATGAAGGATCACTTTACATTTACATTTAGCAGACGCTCTTATCCAGAGCGACTTACAGTAAGTACAGGGACATTCCCCCGAGGCAAGTAGGGTGAAGTGCTTTGCCCAAGGACACAACGTCAGTTGGCATGACCGGGAATCGAACTGGCAACCTTCGGATTACTGGCCCGACTCCCTCACCGCTCAGCCACCTGACTCCCACTTTCCATGAGCCGCTTCATGAGACTGTGGACAGATGAGACAGCAGTCTGCAGTATGTTCTGCGTGACATGGCAGCGTGAGGACCAGCATGACTGGTGTTGACACCGCCATTTGGACACCATCTGCCCCAGGTTCCCATGGAGACAGGCAACAGCTGTGAGTTGAGAACTCCGTTTCGCACACACTACGACACGCTCTCTCGGCGCCAGTCCTCCAATCCTGCCTGGCTTTGGTCTCGTATCCAATTTTGTTGTTGTGCAAAAAGCAGTATCAGGGGTTCATACCCGGGCATTCTGATCACCAAGGATTTGTGGTATGGCCAGTTCTGCAGGTCCAGATTCACCTCACTAACACGGGGTCACCCACCCAAGACCATTGTTGTCAGATTTGATTAATGCTTCATGATTGACTCTTTTGTTTAACTACATCTGAATTTCAAAAGCTCCTTCCTTGTTGACATTTAGACATCTCATAACACTAGGCCTCAGGATTGGTTAACCCTTGAGGTCTCCAGAATAAATTCAGGTCTTGAAAGTCTGTTTTCATTTGTTCTTCACCTTTGCTATGGAATAAACACCAAAAGTCTATACACTTGAAGCTCTACCATCTTTGGACAAATTCAAAAGACTGGAGAGGGTTTTTTTTCAATTATAGGAAAACTGCTATAGCAGATTCCAACTACTGGACCTTAAGGTCATGCTTTCAGGGGGTGGCTGCCCCTCCCCCTCAGACACAAGACGCCCATCTTAGCCTCTCACTAATCCTGGGTATAGTCAAAGCATTAAGGTGTGGTCTCAAGCTCCCTGACAGGCTTTCCAGAGATTTGAAGGCCTACCTGTTCAAAATATCCCTCTCACAAATACGATACAGATATGATACGCTTTCCTGTTTGCAATTAGATTTCCCTTACCAAAATGAAACAATTTAAACATTGATGCAAAAAAAGCATTAACAAGCCACTAAGTCAACACGTGGGTAAAAACAGTTGTAGGCCTTCAAACTTCTGTTGATAACATTGCTGGTTGTGAAATTAGATTTACCAACGGTAATAAATGCTCTTGTCTATAGCGTCTGCTGTATGGTGAAGAAGAAGTAAAAATGTTTCCAATCAAACGGTTTCTCACTGCAATGTTTCCCTCCGGGATCTTGTTGTTCCACAAGATAGTCATTCCTGTTACGTGACGTGCTTCCATGTGCCACCTTGCGGTCGGTCAAATGCACTTCATTCAGACACAAGGGAAAATTCCAGATATTTCGAGTTTTCCCAGCATCAGATTTGACCGCATGCGCAGGAAAAAGTATTAATGGCGAAGTTGAAGACGTGTTTGAAGGTGGAATAATGGCTTGATTATGGCCATTATGCTGCGGGTTCCAAATATTATGCAAATAATTACTATATACTAAGAATCTCCTCCAGTTGGAGACAGTGATAGGCATACTTCCTTTCGAAACTGACAATTAGAACATTTGCTGTGAATTCAACATAGGAGCTAAAAACCCAAACAGATGGGAAGAGGTAGTTTCATGGTAGTTTAATTTCAACATTCAACATAAGTATTTATCATCACACGCAAACTCATTATTTAGAAAAGCTCCATGTCTGTTGTAACATCTAATACAACTAACGTAATACTCATAAATTGGATTGCAAGGCATTATGATTGATGCTGTGTAGAGTCTGGGCATGGCAGACGCAATCCATTAGTGTTTGAGGCGGGAGATTCATCCAGATCAATACAATTACCTTACACATTATAAAGTTAGGAATCTGCTGACAAGAATCCTCACTTCTTGTTATACAGAACTTCTGGTCTTCATCTAGGCTACTGAATTAATAGTGTTAGTAGGACGGGTATAACGGATGAGTCCAAATATGGCTCCCCCTCCTGGCCATGTGGTCTAAAAACAGTCATCCTGCTGGGATTCATCCAAGACAGTGAAGTCACCGACCCTTCAAATAGAAATGCATTGCATATTGCACGCACATTTCACAATTCCATCTGTAAAGCTTAATGAATTTCTTGTCTTTGAACAGATACCGGTAATACTGAAGGAGAAACCGCATAGACGAGACTCGCTATTACAAATGTGCTACAGATTTTTTTTTGTCGACCCACAGATGGTTGCCTACTTGAGGATATTTGTGACAGCTATCTTGGAATCGCTGGTGCACAACAGCGAATTAAACGGCTAACATTATGAAGGCACATCCTATGGCACATTATAGACAACAGTCGTTTAGGAGTTTCAGGGACAAGAGTTTGTATCCACTAGTAGGTAGCTGTCAGGTAAAGTTGAGGTCCATTGTAAAAGCTGGCTTTCCTCTTAGCATCGTGGTGGTAGAATTCTTTAAGCTTCCGTACGATGAGAACAAAGACTGCCATCTTTCTTTGTCCTCTGGTAATTTGCAGACTCTTCCTCGCATCTTTGCAATTGCCCACTGTGCATCAGTGTCCTTTCATTACCATCTCTCTCCCTTTGCCCCCACACATGCAATACGCTAGTAAATACTGTAACTCTATGGGTTAGGGTATACATTTATATTTATACATAGATTCCATATACTTTAAGCAACGTTAGCATCTGTTTTTCATGTGTTTTCTTTAACGGTACAAAATAACTTCTCATATGAAACATTATACTTCACCATTTTATAAAAACATAACACTTCTCTTTATTTTAATTTTCTTAAAAACAAAAACAAATGCCATAATAAAAATAAGTTCTATGTTTTTTATTTTACAATATATTTTCTTTTCCCTCGCTCTCAGAGCAGCGACAGAAGACAGGTCCCTTTTTTGTTGTTGTTGAAACTTTCGCGTTTGTGAAATGGGGTGGGGTTTTTTCTCTGCAGTGATGGGTGACTGACACGGTGCTCAGCGCGGCGGCAGCGTCAGTGTTACAACGGACATTTGGCGCAGCTACACTCCATGGTGGTCTCCATCTCCTCAGAGTAGGTGGAGCCGTCCGTACAACGGAAGGAGACTTTCCGCCGGCGGCTTTTGGAAGGGCCACAGCACAGTCCCTCATGACAGGAACGGGGGCACTCCACCCGGGGCACCTTGGTAGTGGACGTGCAGGTCTTCATCGGATGGTGGCGCTTCAGGACCTCTCGCACCGCTTCGCCCTGACAGGTTAGCTCTGGACAGCACGCACACACACGCGCACACACACACACACAAACTCTTGCTGATAAGACCAGTGCGTGTACTAACGTGTGCTTGTGTGTGTCACACCTTTACAGAAGGTTGTTTGTATGTGGATGTCTGAGAGTGAATGTTCTCACCTGCGTCGCAAGTAGGACCAGTGTAGCCAGGCTGGCAGAAACACACAGGTTCCCCACCCTCTGCCATCCTACACTCCCCATGGCCACAGTGGTGCCCCCTGCAGGCTGGAGGTTCTTCTCTCTTGTCACAGTACAGGCCAGAGTAGCCCTCTGCACACTGGCAGCTGTAGGATGAGTCCTTGGGAACACACAAACCATGCACACATCTGGGGGAAAAAAGGGTCTAAAAGTTATAGTTTAAAACAGTGACTCCCTCACTCTCTCTTCCTACTTTCCTCAATGTGTGTAAGGTGTACTTAAGTAAATAAAACATGCTCATACTTTATAATAGAGCAGTGTGCAGTAGTACTGCATAGAGTATGTTAATATTTGGTACATTAGTATGTGAGTTGGTATTTAAAGTATATTTCTGCACAGCGCCCTTACCTGCTGGTCTGACAGGGACTGGGGGCGGTCGTCTGGTCACACAGCACTCCTGTGCGCCCGGGGGGACACTCGCAGGTGACGCCTGTCTCCCCCTCCTGCCGACAGGCCCCCTGGGCACACACGCTGCAGGAGTGGCACCCTGGCAGGGCCCCCTGTGCCCCCCGGGGGCCCGCCACCCCGCCCAGGTCTTGGAGGTCACTGTTGATGCGGACGTTGTGGATGCAGCCGTTGAACAGGGGTGGGTTTCGCTCCGGGCTGGGGCGCAGGACAGACGCCACAACCTGGGAGGGCACGCCTGGAGAGAGGGGTGGAGAGAGTGAGACAGGAGAGAGGGGTTGAGAGAGTGAGCCAGGAGAGAGGGGTGGAGAGAGTGAGACATGAGAGAGGGATGTAGAGAGTGAGTCAGGGGAGAGAGGTGGAGATAGTGAGACATGAGAGTGAGACATGAGAGAGTGAGACATGTGAGAGGGGTGGAGAGAGTGAGACAGTAGAGATGGGTGGAGAGAGTGAGACAGGAGAGAGAGGGAGAGAGTGAGACATGAGAGAGGGGTGGAGAGAGTGAGACCGGAGAGAGGGGTGGAGAGAGTGAGACAGGAGAGAGGGGTTGAGAGAGTGAGCCAGGAGAGAGGGGTGGAGAGAGTGAGACAGGAAACGGGTTAGTCTTAATGGAGGCTAACCCTAACCCTTCCTACTGCTTATGTAGAATTGCGGGTGTGCATGGTGTTGCTGACCTCCAATGTAGAGCTGTGTGTTGTGGTCCATGGAGGGCTGGCGCAGTAGCTTGCCCAGACTCTTGGGGGCGCCGTTGTCCACCACCAGACTTAGAGAGTGGTTCTGGATTAGCAGCTCCACCGTATGGAATAGGCCGTCATTCACTGACTCCACACTATTATACACGCACACACACGGGCACACACATGTACGTACACACACAGGGAAATGGAAAGAAAAGTGTGACAATACATTTGTACAATGCAGAGAAATAAGAGATGAAAAGACTTCACTCTTTGTTCACCAAAATTAATTTGGCCCTGTTTCACAAAGACCCAGTAATACCAGCACTGGCACACATCCAGTTCCCACACTTCTGGGTACAAAACAGCTTTTTTTTCCACCAGAGTTTAGAGTTACTTGGAGTTTAGTGAGCTTGGCCATAAAGGAGTATGCTTTGGCAAAGTTCAAGTTTATTTCTCTGGATAAGCTGCTGGGCTGTGCTCAGTGCCTCAGAGGTTGCAGGGGAATCGTT
Organism: Osmerus mordax; assembly: GCF_038355195.1. NCBI lineage: Eukaryota > Metazoa > Chordata > Actinopteri > Osmeriformes > Osmeridae > Osmerus > Osmerus mordax. The sequence continues at coordinate 4,806,160 of NC_090061.1, read as the reverse complement.
TGTTTTTGTCAGAGAGAGACGTTACGGTGGCCTGGAGTCACAACCTTTGCTGACCCTGTGACCTTAGAGAGCCCATGTGAGAGAGGGGGGGGGGGGAGGTAAACTGGGGTCAGATTCTCCCAGCTGGTGAGGTTTTATCTGGAACGAAGAAAAGCAGCTTCCGAACAAATAGAGACAGTGGTTTGGCACGGATGAGTGTGAGTGTGTATGCATGTGTGTGTGTGTGCGTGCGCACACACGTGTGTTTGGGAGTTATTATAAAATTCCACAAAATATTGCAGCAGAGTTAATAATGAACCTACACCAATAGTTCACTATGCCTTTCTGTTCTACTCTAAAAAAAATAGTGTTTAGCAACAAAAAAATAAGGAATTTGTTAAGGCAAACTTTCATCTCTTTCTCTGTCCAAATACTCAACAATCAACAAGGTTCTAATGATCCTGGCGAGGCGTCAACTGAAAACGTTGAGCACAGCTTCATTGGTGAGCAGCGATCGGCCACTGAGGGGCAGAAGAAGCCTTGTTTTCAGAGGAGAAACCTGAAGTGTGCAGCGCAGCCCTCCAAGGCCTCCAGCCCTCCAGCCCCCCAAGGCCTCCAGCCCCCCAAGGCCTCCAGCCCCCCAAGGCCTCCAAGGCCTCCAGCCCCCCAAGGCCTCCAGCCCTCCAGCCTCCCAAGGCCTCCAGCCCTCCAGCCCCCCAAGGCCTCCAGCCCTCCAGCCCTCCAGCCCCCCAAGGCCTCCAGCCCTCCAAGGCCTCCAGCCCCCCAAGGCCTCCAGCCCTCCAAGGCCTCCAGCCCTCCAAGGCCTCCAGCCCTCCAAGGCCTCCAGCCCTCCAAGGCCTCCAGCCCCCCAAGGCCTCCAGCCCTCCAAGCCCTATATTGGGCTTTAGTGTGTTTTGACAAGCTGAGGGTTTCCAGAGGCAGGTCTTTGTGTGCGCAGCCTGTGTATTAACGTAAAGCAGCCCATTACGAAATTCAATAAAAACAAACAGGGAGCCGTCACAGGTACAGCGCCTCATGTCCTGCTTTGTACGCAGGAGAAAGTCAATTTCCTGTCAGTTTCAAGTCAGAATCTCTGTTTCCCTCCAACTACGTCATAAATTACATGGTACACAAACCCCAAAACAATTACCATCTGGAGAAATTACATGTGGATCGTCAGGCCCAGCCTGTACACCCTGTTTGTGTTTGTAAAAATGTAATAACCTCTCGCTATCATTTGCTCACAAGGTTTTCTAGCAGTGACTGGTTTGAAGTGATGTTGTGCAGACAGACTAGTGGAGTTCCAGATTGAACTGTCACCTAAATTTGGTTTTGCTAAGCAAACATTGGTTGTTTGCTACAAGGTTGTTAAGGCTAACAGGTCATATTTATGCGTGTGTGTGTGTCTGTGTGTGAGAAACATGCAATGCATGTCGAATGACAGATATCAGCATTAGCTCTGTGCAACCTTATGGATCATTAGCGTTGCAAGGTGGTTTTTCAGTCATGGAATAGCTGCTGTGAGGATCCGACTTCCTTATTATGAGGAAAACACACTTTTCATCAATATCCCTGTTTCCCCAATCCACCTCCCATCACTTCTGCTTTCTGTACATCATCTCTCCCTCCACATTCACACTGCTCTCCCTCTCTGTCCACTCATCTCTCTCCTCCTCTCCTCTCTTCAGTTCCCTCTCCTCCTTTCTCTATACCGTCCTCCTCCCCCTCTCTCTATTGATCAGTCCATCCCTGGTGAGTAACAGGGGACGTGGTCCCTTAACCAAATGGAGGGATCACTGTGGCATTTGGGTAAAGGGCAGCGCATTAGCACACAGTATGGCATTACTGTCATGGCGGTTGCTTTCAGTAGCGTTAGGCAGGTTGACATGCCTAACTGCCTCTCGCACAAACAAGTCGGCTCTGCCACTTTCATTTCAGCTTTCAGACCACCTGCCTCTTTCCATTATCCCTTTTTTCTCTCACTTTTCATGTTTTCTTCTGCAGTCTCCCCTCTCCTTCTCCATTCCCAGTGCAAGTGTGCACTTTGTCATTGTCATTAAAGCGTAATAAAAAGGTTGGACTTCAGCTTTCATATTTCCACATCTTAGTAACCGTACAGGCTAAACAAAACAAAAATGACTGAAAGGTCATTTCTAAGCAAAGCTAGTTAAAAATCCTCGAGTACAACTTAGATGTGGCATGCGTCCTTCGGGGAAACACTGCAGTTATCCAACACCAGGAAACCCTAGTCTGTGACAAGTGGATCGATGAGCTGCAGTTGTATCGCTGGCCCCTTACTCATCCCCACCCCACTACTGAACACAGAGGTCAGATGGCAGACAGACAGACATAATCAATAACCATGGATTGGATCCAGGCGTACAGTAGACACAGCTCCTCTCCCTACGCTACTCTACTGGGTTCCAATACAGTCAATGAAATAGACGTATTCTACATGCATACATTAACATGTAGTAGATAGGAGTGACTGGCAAGGTTTACTTGTCGAGATAACCTTTTACAGCTTCCGTGTCTTTCATACCTAAATTAGGCAATATCTTTTTTTTAATGAATGTTTTAAGGATAAGGATAAGGAAGGAGGCAGGTGGTCTAAAATCTCAATGGAAAGTGACAGAACAATACTTATTTGAGAGAAGAGGAGAGCAAGTGTTCGTTCGAAACGTTCAATCCGAGGAAGGTGCTACTCTGTGCGTTTATGAGTTTAGCTACACCGAGCTTAGACTCAGCTTGCACTTGATGTTTGTTTGTGTGCACGTCTCAGTGTGTGTGTGTGGGGGTATTACACACAGTGTGTGTTTGTGTTTGAATCTGAATGATTGGCCACGTCGAGCAAGCCTGACATACTAGCTCAGACAAACCTGGTGTTGGGATTTATGATGGGCAGGGTTACAGCCGTAGTGAGAGCCGGCCTAAGCTGCATGTTGCTTACCTGGCTTAGGAGGGTCTCAGTCTAGCAGGAGGGATGAATACAAGCTGCTGTTTGAGAGGTTTCTACTCTGACAAGCAGTGTTTTTGGAGGATAGTTGAGAACGTTTCAAAGAGACAGAGAAAAATACCTTGAATATTGAATATCATGGACGTGGGTGTTTTCGAATAGGAGTTCCCATATTTGACCTTAATGTGTTTATGTGTGAACTAAAGTGGAATGTTAGAGGATTTGGTGTGTGTGTGTATGCACATGTGCTGACCTGTAGACGGTGGTGGGGGGGTAGTTGCCGATGTCATAGATCAGGCGTATGTGTCCTTGGTATAACTCCAGAGCTAAAGGGTCCCGATCCTCCTTGTAGAGAAGAATACCGTTGTCCTTATCTGTAGCCACCTGGAGAGGAAGGGAAAGAGAGACAAAGAAAGAGAAATATTATGCTCTTTGCATAAAGCGGGCACACACTGACATATATATAAAGCAGGCATTTCATTTCATCGTGTAAAGTTACACCAGTATAAAATGCAGGGGACACCATATAATTCATAGATGTCATATGATAATTGATTTATATGTATTAATTGAGATGGGTATAGCTCAGTGGTTAGTGCATTTGACTGCAGGTAATGAGGTTGTGGGTTCAAACCGCCCCATTTATGTCACTTTGGATAAACGCGTTTGCTAAATGAATACACTTAGAAAAGGTTTTACTCAAACAATAATTCAAACTTCCCCCACACACACATTAAACCTGACACACACTAAGCTGTGTGCTAATTAAGTGGGAAAGGGGCCACAGGGCTAAGCACCTAACACTCACCATTCAGCATGCCAGATTAAACCACACAAGAGAGAGAGAGACCTTGCTTGCCCTTGTTTTGGCAGAATGCAGTGAGACTCGTCTAACTTTTTCCTCGGCTTGAAGTGGGCACCAACGAGAAGCTCTGGCTTGACCCGGACTGACCAGGCGCTGGGAAAACGCAGGTGTTGGATATCAACTAAGATTTCTTTCAAACAGGAGACGAAAATACTGCTTTGGGAAGAAGCACTTAGGGTTTAGCCAGCGACTCCACTTGCAAACGAATCCTAGGGGAGGAGCCGTCAGCAGCGGGCTCTGCTTGTTCTGAAGGACGACGTGCAAACTTGACGCGTTTGGCTTTATGTGAAAATATTTCATTTTTTATCTATACAGACATTTATTTATGAGACACATGGATCATGTTTTTAGTGAATTGGAATGTGTTTCCACGCTACAGCATCTGATTTGTGTTGAGCGATGTACATGTTCTATAGTCCTGCTGACAAGAATACTCCTATAGAACCCTCCCAACTAAAACACCATCCGCCTACTTAAACATAAACACCTAACGCTAAGCAGTTACTTCACATGAACAAAGTTGCGATTGATATAGTGCTCCCGGTCTTAGAACTTTAGCAGATCATCCATATGGAACAATAGTCAGACAGAGCCAGACATGGCCGTGTCTGCTCCTTAGCTCCTGACTACGACACGATCAAAGTAACCCCCACTGTCTTGCATGTGGAGATCTGAGATGGTCCACGCTATTTATAGCCCTGTGTTTTTAATTAACATTAGCACAGGCCTTCTCCTCCATCTCCAAAAACCAGACTAATTTGTAGCCGAGCGGTGGCCTCATGCTCTCTCACGACGACCGCTAACGATATCAGCCACGCCGGCACCACATTACCATAACAGATCCCTCCCCGGCGGCCATAACTCACACTGGGCCAACAAAAGGTGACATTCTGATAATGTCACCCTCCATCCAGTGGACTGACCTGCAGACAAGTACAGGCTGACTCAGAAACGAGCGCACACACACACTAATTGGGTGGCAGTTTGTCATACGTTAGTTTCTCCTCCAGACAATCCTCTCAGTCTGTCCCAGGGGTACAACATTATACGCTGTAAGTGGAACCTTGATTTTTTTGCAGGGGTGTGTTTGTGTCTGTGTGTTGCCATTAGCAACAAGTGAGTTTACACATCATGCTAACTGCCAATTGTCTGTTTAAAGTGTGATTTAAAGCTGAAGCAAAAGAGGAAAATATCGACAGCAGAAAGCATTTCAAACCTTTTGAAGACAAGGTCAAAGGTCATCTTACGGGGCTGATGGGGGGTCGTACCTGGAGGGAGATGTGTGTCAGGGGGCGTAGTTTGTCACTAGGCAACTCCACGTAGGAGTCCTTGCCCAGGAACTGGATGGTCACCATCTTGTGGCAGTGTTTGCCGAAGAAGCCAGGCAGACAGCGACACACAGGCTCCCCCTCCAGCACCAGACACTGAGCCCCGTTCTGACACTCGGCCTGGTCGCACGGGCTGGTCTGGAGCAGGATCATGGGGGGCGGGTTCTCGCAGAACAGACCGCTGAGGGGAGAAGGGGCGGGGTCAACAGTTAGCTACGTCGCGTCTTGGCTCCTGCTCAATTAAGATCAGGTAAAGGCACCGTTGAGGAATCCTTTGGTTCTGAACAGCACACACATCCAGCTGTGCCGAGCCGCAGGGAGCGTCACCTGTAGCTGCGGGCTCAGTTCACACATGCACCCACAGCGTTTGTCAAGCTCACCTGAAGCCTTCCAGACACACGCACGTGTAGCCGTTGACCGCGTCCACGCACTCCGCCCTGTGCTGACACTTGTTTTCAAGACAGTCATTGTAGTCCAACTCACACTGCTGTCCCACGTAGCCAGGAAGGCACTCACACCTGCCGAGGATAACACACACACACACACACACACATACACACACATCAGACATCTCAACAGAAGCTCATCAGAATGACTGACTTCAGCCAACGGGTAAAGTACCCATCGGAAACAAAGGATTCCTGGTGGAAACATTCCTTGTAAACCCCCTTTTAACTGTACCCAAACTTCCACGAATGAATTACGTCCACTCTATTTTTAGTCAGACCCCTGTAAGAGTGGTGCCCCGAGGAACAACTAAGCTCACAAACGATACCGTTAAAAATAAACATTGAAAAATCGCCTTAAGCCCTAGCGCTGTGACCCTTACTCACCTGTAACCCCTGGTTACGGGCATGCATTTGGAGTCGTGCTGGCAAGGGTCAAATCCAGGCAGGCAGGGGTCAACCACCTCCTCGCATAAGTCACCTGCAGAAGCAGTGAGGAAGACAGGAGGAGGGTTAGGTTTAACTAGGTATGACCATTCTTTATCGGAGGGCTTACATAAACACATGGATTGTTGGATCAGATTTCGGAGTCACACACAGTAACACAGACTGTTCTGCTGTGATAAAGTGGCCCCAACCAGTCATGAAGGATGGATACAAAAAGAAGAAAATGTATACAAAGGCTTTAAAATATAGCAGAGTGATGCAACAAACGCAATTTCACTCAGTTTTCAACAACAGTTGATTTCATCAATATCCTAATCATCCCATTTTTCACTCGTCAATGCCTATTTGCAATTTCCAAACATTGACCTCTCCCCCTACACTACCTCTCCTGCAGAAAAACATGGGAAGTAAACAGTATGCCATTGTTAATGCACCATATTCAATATGAGGGAAAAAAGGCTTTTCATTATTAATATAAAAAGAGTTTTTGACATTAGCTGGTCAGATAGGGGGAAGTGAAGAACAAACGATTCTACCAGGGAGAGGTAAGAGAGCTGACCTTTTCCCATGTTCTAACTGTCAGCCTTTAAAAATGAGAGATACTGTTGGGGAGGAAAAAAAGAGAAGTAAAAAAGATTTATGGATGTCACTGTCTCAAACCTCTGATAACCAGAGGTCCAGACCACTTCATCTACATCAAAGCGCACCCACACACACGCGCGTGGGCACACACACACACACACTTTTATTCACTGAGAACAGCTCTGTGCTGCCTTTCTCACAGCTGTTAGTATATAAAGGTTAAAAGAGTGTTTAACACAACTATATCAGCCAACAACCTCATTGTTGCAGCCTGATACACACTTTGTTATCACCTGACCTGCCTTTTCTTCTGTATCCATGTGTTGCCCATGTAAGGAAACGTTCTGTGCACCCTGTATTTGAACTTGGCCGTCCATTGTATAGAAGTACGTTTGTGAGCCCGGTTGCCTTACTCATGCTGACCACTCTGTCATGGAGTCACTCATGATCCGAGCTTGTCTAATAAACAAAGTCAACCTTTTCCAGTGTTGTGCAACTTTTTCCGGCCTCCGACTAACATATTTCATCCCATCACAGCCCTAACCGTATTTAAACAATAACATGTTTTAATAAAAGGTAGATGTGGGCTATGACCATGGCCAATGTATTGCAACAATCTAATGTTTCAAGACGACTGCTTGAATGCAACTCATCAGACCATACCAGTTGAAAACAGTGGGAGAGATAATATACATTTTCATTTACAGAGACCATTTTTCTCACACTGAAACAAACTAACATACGTCCACACTCTGTAGAACACTCTTCTGGGTGGACTGTACATGGGCAACTACATGGGAATGAAAAGAAAAAGGGAGTGACAGAAGGAGAGAGAAAAAGCAGGGGAGAAAAAGCGAGAGAGAAACTACAAGAGAGAGAGAGAGTTGGGCGAGACTGTGTGCGGTGCCCTGACCTGTGTGATAGGCCACCCCCTACGCCCTCAACCTCATGAATCGATTTCTCCCCCCCACCCCTAGTTTTCAGTCCCTATATGAAGAGGATGATGTGGATCCAGAAGCGTCCTCACAGGTCCTCTCCAGCTTGTGAGGACCTGGAGCATGACACGTAGCAGAGGGCAGTAGCTGGCTGTCAGTCATGCCTCTCAGTGCGCAAAAACTCGCCGCTTGGCGCCCGCTCGTAAAACACCCCAGTCAGCACTTTAGAGCTGAACCCAGTGGACTGTGCAGGCTGTTTTCCCTTCCCTGGCTGATTCTGTGCCCTTTTTGGCTTGCTGCTCCGCTGTGATTGCACTGTCATCCCCAAGAAGCAGTTTAAGGTCAATGCGGAAAAAAAAAACGTCTATTATAGGGAAGGGGAAAATATCGGTCTTTGGGTTCCCCAATGGAATTTCTAAAAGGACCTTGCTATGCTAAAGTGTGCAGTTCTGGAGCAAAGAGGTTTTGGGTTTCACTCACTGTCAAAGCTGACCTGGATGCAGTTATTAGGTTTTAAGCCTGGTGTAGTGGTAGAAGTATTAAACTCTCCCCATGACTTCTATCTTGCAGTGGGTGGTGTATGTAATGCAATGAGTAAAGTGCTCTACGAGTCTACTTTAGGTCTTCAGAGATGCTTTTATATCCAGCCGATGTACAGCGTTCATGGGAGGGTGTGTTTGTCCAGACAGATTTGTAGTTCTAGCTGAGCATGTCTGTGTGCTAAGTTTACCTCTGCACTGGAAGGACCAATGCGGGTGTAGCTGTTCTTGCTATCTAAACAGGTGGACTTGAAGGTGTTGTGCGTGTAGTTGGGTGTGATGTGGGGGTGCTGGGTTGTTCTTACCAGTGTAGTTGGGTGTGATGTGGGTTGTTCTTACCAGTGTAGTTGGGTGTGATGTGGGTTGTTCTTACCAGTGTAGTTGGGTGGGCAGATGCAGGTATAGTTGTTGATGCCGTCCACGCAAGTGGAGTTGTTCTCACAGTCATTATCCTCACAGTCGTCTGGGTTGATGTCACACCGCTCTCCCTCGAACCCAGGAGGACACACACAACTAGGAGAGAGAGAGAGGGAGGGAGAGATAGAGTGTGTGAACGAGTGAGAGGGAGAATCAGAGAGAGACAGAGAGGTGCGTAACCACAGGGAATAACCATATGAATATCTGCACTTAGCAGAGACAGAGACACGTCTAATCTGAGACTATCCAGCTGGGATAAACTGGCCCCAACCGGTTTCTAAGCAGGAGAGAAGTGAGTGACAGCTATAGAGATGAGCCCCCAACATCTTTAACTGACAACGCCATGACTTCACTCTTTCCAGGACTCCCCCCCCCCTCCCTACTCTGACTCTCCCTCTCCTCCCTTCGTCTCTCTGGACGTCTCCTTAAAGGGCGATCACAGACAGGCGGCGGCCAATCAGCGGCCAACGCTTCAAAGGTGGCCGGGCGTCTGATAAGCGTGTGACCTCTGATGCACGCACGGCCTTCTGACTTATCTCCCTCCACCCGTCTGCTCGCCGGCTCGCCAGCCCGTGCAGAGTGACACCGCGTTCCAGTGTGGAACTAGGTCGACTATTAATTCAACTGGACAGTAGCTGGAACATCCTGGCAGCGCCTCTGTGCTGCCAGCCAGGGGGTTGGTTCTCTGCGTTGTGTTTTGTGATGTTGGATGGAATAAAGACCGAGTCATCCACAGACACACACTCAGGTGTACAGTGATGTTCTACAGTGATGGTCTGCTACGAAAGATGAGTAGCTGTATACAAAGGGTGCACAGGGCGGTTGTGCCAATGGAGGTGAGGAGGGAGAGGAGAGGAGAGAGAGAAAGATAGATTGGCAAGCAGGCAGGAGAGCACAGAGGATTACAGACAGGCAGACAGGCAAGCAGGCAGGCAGGCAGGCAGGCAGGCAGGCAGGCAGGCAGGCAGGCAGGCAGGCAGGCAGGCAAGCAGACAGGCAGGCAGGCAGGCAGGCAGGCAGGCAGGCAGGCAGGCAGGCAAGCAGACAGGCAGGCAGGCAGGCAGGCAGGCAGGCAGGCAGGCACTGAACGGTGTCACAGACAGACAGAGCAGCACAAGCAACCCAATCATATTGTGAGGTTTTTATTTTGATAGTGCGTCATGTTTATGTGAGGCTTTTATTTTGATAGTGCGTAATGTTTATGCTTTGTGGTGATGTGATTGGATAGAGCAGAGTGAAAGGGGCTGGATCTCAGGAAACTAAATTAGTTTCAAGCTCGGGAGTGAGAGAGCAGGCGACCTCAACTCGTATACTAACCGTTATTATTTTTGCCCACTAAAGTCTGATTAAGCCCTTGAGTTCCTGCCCATCCTTCATTGTTGGCTGTACAATATTTAAGTCACAAGTCACCCTCTGGATCTGTCTAGCATTTCCCTCATGTGACATTTGGCGTGATGAATAGTGTTCTGCGCTGGGTCAAACAGGACCATCTCGCAGAACCAAACCTAATTGGGGTGATTGAATCCCCAGACACTGATTGCATTACAAATTTCAAATGCCAGGAGAACCACCTATATTCTTATTCCCATAAATGACCAAGTCTCTGGCTTCAGGTGCTGAGGGACACAGGGCGTACAAACCCGGGGCTGCCGAGGGCATCTGGACTTGAATGGAATGTCTTAAACGATTTTCCGAAAGAAATGGGACATATTTATTGTTCTGTGTGACTGCCTAGTGTGGATTAGGGGTCAGTTTTGAGGTTTCGTAATGACTCTTTAAGGAGACACGTTAGAATTTGAGAACTATGCCCGAGGAGAACTCAATCCTGAAGGGATTCTAGAATGTTTAAGATGGTCCCTTTGTTAGCCCTGCTGGCTGTACATCTGAAGACTTGACTAATGGGTATCATAGCTGCTTGTGATGGAAGAATGGACAAGGACAGGACACATTGGTGAGCTAGCAGAGACCTGGATACTTTGGGCTGGTTAGATGGTAGGAATCTACATCAAAGTTAACGTAAGAATTTATTAGATGAATTAGATGTCATTAGATATATAGATGTCATTATACATTATTCTAAAACAGTTACCTGAAAGTGTCCTGTTCAGGCTTGAGGTGGCATGTGCCTCCGTTGGTGCAGGGTAGGCTGATGCAGGCGTTGGTGGTCACTTCACAGTTCTGACCCTGCAGGAGACCAGGGACAGGAAAACACGGCCAGTCCTACTGATCAGATTCCCAGACATAGACCAAGGCAAGTTCTAGTCTAAAAAACAGATTCGACATCAAAAGGGCCACTTAGGACTAGGCTTTGTATATGTCTGCTTTTGAGTTGTTTCAACACATGTAAAAGAAAATAAGTGGGAATATTGAGTAAATGGTCTGTGTTTTCATGACTGGTTTTCTTTTTCTTCTACTAGGCAAGACTAGGTTTGAAAATATAAGCAGTAAAATGTATTATACGATCATTCTTTTAATCCCTAAATCTCTTCTGGTGAATGATGTATCCACTGGTTGCTATAGAGGGTCATATAGAAACACAGACTTGTGAAGCCACCAGCTGTGGATGGCTGACATCCACCCTGGGTGCCAGTCTGAGACTTCAGAAGCACCACAGCCCATTTGAAGCTACACCACCCTTTTTAAATCCACATTTCAGACTGGTGTGTTTTCTTAATTTACACTTTTCATCAAGAAACTGTATCAACTCGACTCCGGAGACCTTCTGAATCCCCCGCTATGGTTTAAAACAAAGGGACCAATGTTCCCCCTTTGCTCTGATCAAATGCTCTCTATTTCTCCTTTTCATTTTTATTCTCCACAGTTTTAAAGATGTGTTCCCCACAGCGGCAGACGAGACAAAGAGAACACACATTTACATTGTCAGACGTATTTCTTCCCTAAGACGCACACGCACATTGTTGAACGAGGGGAAACGCCACCCAAGTCATATCTTCCCTGTCAGTCCCCGACACGCACAGCACACACACGCACGCGTGTGCGAACAGATACACACTTACACATTAACCTTGGGTGCAGACATTTTAATTAAAAAGAGAGGCCAGGTTCACCCCTGTTGGATTGTGGAGGTTAAGCTGTTATCAGGTGCTCTGGAGCACAAGGCTGACAGGAAACCCATAGGCAAACACAAGAGTAATGATCTGGCAGATGACGCACACTGACACTCATGCCTGCGCACACACACACACACACACATTCTCACAGATCGTGGATCCATGTATGCTAATGCCACCTTGAGTGGATCTCGGTGACTTTTACTGATGACAGCACTTTACCAGTTATCTTAACCCCATTTCGGTCCCTATTCAATACCTCAACTCTAACGGTCGAAATTATTTCTACATTGACCTGCAAAAAATGTATAATGCATGACCGTAAATGGGGGATGCTAATACAGTAGGCTTAAACACTAGGATGGCCATTTGTGTGTGTGTGTGTGTGCGCGTGCATATGCACCGCAGGGACCAGCATACATAGCTGTACCTCTGTACATAACTGGAGGTGAGAGTTCACGTAAGATGGCTCCAGAAGAGAGTGTGTGCGGCGCTGCAAGCTAGCTGTGTGTACATCTTCTCACCTTGTAACCAAAGGGGCAGGTGCAGTGGTAGGAGCCCATCACATCACTGACACAGGTCCCATTGTTCTGACAAGGACCAGCCAAGCAGGGGGCACACTTGGACATCAGGTTAATATCTACTGGACCTGCAGTGGGGGGGAGAGAGAGAGAGAGAGAGAGAGAGAGAGAGAGAGAAAGAGAGGGAAGGGAGAGGGAGAGAGAGAGGGAGAGGGAGAGGGAAGGGAGAGAGAGAGGGACAGAGAGCGAGAGAGAGAGAGAAACAGAGCAGTAGAAAAAAGACAGACAGAAGATGAGTGATTTTGGGAGTTACAAAGGCCCCTTCCATCCACTCTCTCTTACCCTCAGCACTATTTTAAAACCTGTTAAATCCCCAATTTGGAATCCTTAATCTGCCCTAATCTGATCTTAATCCCAGATCAGAGGGGCCTGGCATGCAAGGTTACAGGGGGCTGACGGCCGTCCAGGTCAGCTGGGATTTTCTGTTGACAGGACGCCATCGAGAAGGGAAACAGGGAACAGATGACAGACAGGTGACAGAAGAGAAGGAAAGAGGGGAACAAGAAAGGAGAGAACTGACGACCACTGCTGACACTTTCTGATGCCACCTGCTGAAAAATGGAAAGAACGAGAGAGAGAGAGAGAGAGAGAAGGGAGGGAGAGAAGAGAAAAGCAGGGAGAAGGGAGAGCGTCCTCACCCTTGCACTGGAAGCGGTTGAGGGGGGTGGTGAGGAGGAGACGGTCGGCCATGTCGGGGGGTCCGGTGCAGCGGGCGATGCCAGGCTCTTTGAAGCCCGCCTTCACCCACTGGGAGAGCCAGCGCAGGTCACAGTTGCAGTACAGAGGGTTGGCCCCCAGGGCACTATGGAGAAACAACAGACAGACGTTGTTCAAGACCATCGTGAGATGTGGATTGTGAGTTTGTTTTGGGGCTGATAGATGCTGCTATACTTGACAGGAGGAGAGGGTCCTGAGCTACCCTTCTGGGTACAGAAGGCTAGCTCTATATACTGTATATAGTAGACACTATATACAGCGTGGAATATATTAAATGTGTAGTGGAAGCCTGATTCTCACAAATTTGGTTTGAGATGTGAGAAAGTGATGACTGATTTCATCACTCTAATTTAACTGTGATTGTCCTGTATTAACATAGCAGTTCAATTTGGAAACATATCTCATTCTTCAAATAAAGGATAAAAAAAGATGCAGTAGAATGCTGAAGATGTCAGTGAAAGGAAGACTAAAGCCCTTAGAACCACGGAAGTTCACATACAAAAGAACATGTGTCCTTTGGAGGAACAGGTCTTCTCTCTATGCAGCCTGCATGCTAACGGCTGCTGATGTTGTCAAGGCAGGGCTGAGATACTTGGGCCCACATGCGGGTCCAGTAGACTTCATAGACCTCAGCCCACGCTGAATGCCTAGCAGAGGTCATAAAAAGGGGGGAGGTTTCTGAGGGGCCTCCTACTCTCTCCCCAACACACCAGTGTTCTGTGGCTAGCCTCTCTGTCTCTCTCCCCAACACACCAGTGTTCTGTGGCTAGCCTCTCTGTCTCTCTCCCCAACACACCAGTGTTCTGTGGCTAGCCTCTCTGTCTCTCTCCCCAACACACCAGTGTTCTGTGGCTAGCCTCTCTGTCTCCCTCCCCAACACACCAGTGTTCTGTGGCTAGCCTCTCTGTCTCTCTCCCCAACACACCCGTGTTCTGTGGCTAGCCTCTCTGTCTCTCTCCCCAACACACCAGTGTTCTGTGGCTAGCCTCTCTGTCTCTCTCCCCAACACACCAGTGTTCTGTGGCTAGCCTCTCTGTCTCTCTCCCCAACACACCAGTGTTCTGTGGCTAGCCTCTCTGTCTCTCTCCCCAACACACCAGTGTTCTGTGGCTAGCCTCTCTGTCTCTGACACCCTGGCTTTCTGAACACAGTTGAAAAGGAGGCGTCTGGTGGCTGAGCGGTGAGGGAATCGGGCTGGTAATCCGAAGGTTGCCAGTTCGATTCCAGGTCATGCCAACTAACGTTGTGTCCATGGGCAAGGCACTTCACCCTACTTGCCTCGGGGAATGTCCCTGTACTTACTGTAAGTCGCTCTGGATAAGAGCGTCTGCTAAATGTAAATGTCTGACGTTCCGTTATCCTTTATGAATGTTGATGACACACACACACACACACACGCAGGCACACACACACAGGAAGTCATGTACGTGCAAAAACAAAGGACACACAGTACACAAACTTGCAGCCCTATCCAAGATATATACACGCATACCCATTCCCCCCCCCACACACACACACACTCACACACACACACACTGTCCAGTGTAGCTCACACACATGCATGAAGGACCACACTCACAGATGAGACAGAGATGTCAGGTGGTTGAAGGCTCCTTCTGGTATGGTTGAAAGGTCGTTTCCGTGGAGCGTCCTGAACGAGACAGAAAACAAAGGAGAGTTAGTGTGTGGGTATGTGTGTGTGTGTGTGAGAGAGTGAAGATGATGACAGAGATCAGAATCAGAGAGGTTTCTGACCTTTGGAAGGCTATGAGGCTATTCTGTCTGAAGGCAGCTTGAACTACCAACACAATCCCAGTCTCTGAGATGTCATTCAGAGCACTGCACAGCAGCAGTCTCTTACACACACACACACACACACACACACATCACATACCAACACATCCGGTCTGCTATTCTTCCTGCCTTCCCTAAACCATGTGTCAATGGGACCACCTGTAGGCAGGCACAGGTGACCGGTTCTGTCCCAGCTCCTGTGGCTCACGGCTGCCAGGTTTGAGCGGTCTCTGTTGCTCCAGGTTAATAAGAGGCTGGCCTGGCTGTGTCTGGGTGGCCCACAGGAAGCCCAACCTGGCCTGGCAGACCTATGTTTTATTTATCTGGAGCTGTTGTGGAGCAGGGGGTGGACACCAAGATGGATGACTTGAAAGCTGAGAGGCAGAGAGGCCATTTATCACACGCCGCACAGGGCGGAGAGAGGAAAGAGAAAAGAAACAGAGAGAGGGGGGGAGGGGGAGGAGGAGAGAGGGATGAAAGTTGTTTTCTCACAGCAGTCGGAGGGACTTGAGGCCGTCGAAGGCGTGGACGGGAATGCAACGAATCTGGTTGTAGCTCAGTATCCTGCGATAGCACCAGACAGGAGACGTGAAAAGGTTAATTTTACTTGGGAGAAACACAAACACAGATGCCAGCCCCCGTCCTGCCCTTCTGCGGCTGTGATTGGTCGGCAGTGTCACGTTGTCATGGTAACTCACAGCGTAGCGAGCTGAGTCATGTTGGAGAAGGTGAGAGCAGCCACTGAGCTGATGCTGTTGTTGCTCAGGTCCCTGTGGAAGAAAACACACACACACAAACTGTGATATTCCTGAACCTAACAGTCAGACTTTAAAAAACATTCAAAGACACACACACACTGTGATATTACTGAACATACAAGTCTGACTCTCAATAAAAATACAGCTGCCGTTTCAAAAACTGTAAATTGGAATGGTAGATTTGATGATGTAAAGCTGAGCCCTGTCTTAAAACAGCATATCCATAAAACACAATCAAATTAAGTATTATTAACTGTAATTCTTTAGTTTGTACTTCTGCTTGTAATGCAGTTGGGTCCGCAGTACAATACTCACATGAGAGACAGTTGTTTGAGAGAGGACAGTTCTTTGGGGACAGTGGTCAGGAGGTTACCTTCCAGGTATCTGGATTAAGAAGGAAAGCTGAAGTCATACTGGAGCACACAAGCCTGCATACACACACACACACACACACACTCACTCACTCACACACGCATGAGCACAGCAAACACACAATCACTCCTCCTCTCCATCTCCTCTTCCTCCTCCGGGCTGTCAAAAGAGCCCATAACCATTCTGCTGTCGAGTGGAGCCTCGTTTCTGGCAGAGCAGCGTTCTATGGGAGGTCACTCTGGGGTCATCATAAGAAGCATGATTTAGTGTGGGGTCAGCAGCTAATCGATAGCTAATCAGCACTACTGTATGGATCCTGGAGCGAAGCAGAGCTGTGTGACTGCTTCAGTAACGAGAGTGTGTATGTGTGTGTGAGTGTGTGTGTCTTCTAACCTTTCCTCTCTTCTGTTCTCCATGTATCTTACTGCCAATCCCATGTCATCCCTCTTTCGGCTATTTTGCCTTCCCTGTCCCCCCCCCCCCCCCGGTCTCTGCCGCTTTCAGGCATCATCGCTTCTTTTTACTGTCCTGGAACCACATTCTCTCTCTCTTCACTGGTTAGAGGGGCAAGGGAGGACACCCAACAAACTTTCTCTGGTCTTTTTCTGTGCGTGTGAGAGAAACGAAGAGACAGAGTGTTTGGTGTGTGTGAGAGGGAGCGTGTTTGGTGTGTGTGTTGGGTCATGCCCTCTCCTGCTCCTCTGACCCCTTTACCATTTGGTGATGACAAACATCTATCACAAACCCACACAGACCTGCCCGCCTGCACACCGGCACACGCACGCACACACGCACACACACACCACACACACACACCACACACACAGCCCCATGGCTCAGTGACACGCTCCACCCTCTAAGGTCGAGGGATTTGGGTAGCTCTGGATTCCTCAGCAATGTGAAATAGAAGCTCTCCTTAAATCTATTGGAGACATGCAGACCTTCTCAGAATGTCAGACGGCAGCCCTGAGGACGGCCACACATTTCCATAATGGGTGAGCTTGACACAGGCAGGCTGGGGGACTGGGGAGTTTGTGTGCCTAAATGTGTGTGTCTATGTTGGGACCATCTGGATATGTGCAACATTTACAGATTCGGGGTGTGTGTGTGTGTGCACTTTGTGTTAAGGCTCATCAGTTTTTCTATGCATGGGTGCCTATGCCTATATCTGTAAGCGTGTGCATGTGCATGTGTGTGTGTGACTCACAGCTCCGTAGTATCCTTGGGGATACCCTTGGGCAGAGTACGCAGCCCTCTGTTACTGCAGCGCACCACTGTCTCGGAGCACGTGCATCCCTCCGGGCAGTGAGACAGGGGCAGGCAGACATTCTCCTCTGTTCCTGTACAGAGGAAGAGAGACGGAGGGAGAGAGAGCGAGGGAGCGGAAGGGAGAGACAGAGAGGGGAGTGGCGTAATAAGAGAGAGAGAGCGGGGAAAGAGAGAGAGGGGGACAAGAAAGAGAGGGCGAGAGAGAAAAGGGAGAGGGAGGTGGAGAGAGTAAAAGAGGGGGAGAGAGAGGAGGGTGATGAGAGAGAGAGAGACAGGGAAAGGGGGGGGGGACAAATGAAGCGATAAAACAAGAATGTAAATGAGGTACAGTGCAGGACGAGGGGGCGTCCAGTCACTCTGGTACTTAGCGTTGTTTGATGTCCCTCTGATCCTCACAGTTATAATCAGTGAGAAGGGGTGCTGAAAACAGCTCTGTGCTGACAACAACATCTACCCAGCCACACAACCAAGCCAGAAATGTGCAGCCCCAGATCAAAAAGAACCAGGAATGAAGACATGAAGGAAGGTAATGAAGACTATGATTGGGTCCAACCAAAACCCAACCGTGCTCTCAGGCCGGAGCTGGACGTTCAGGTGTGCGCGTGTGTGTCAGTGGTCGACTGACTTTACACTGGCGATTGGAGGACTTTAGAACACCGCCAAATATCTTCCTGCAAATCAAATTAACTTTCCTTTCCCCTCTCTGCCCTCCAACAACTTAAGTGTAATTTAGGAGCTCTATAAATAGACTGCTTCAGTGTCACTGTGTCTACAGCGGTTAGGACTGTGAGACTAAAAGATACAGAATGACCTAACCACGCCTTCCTAACCGCCCACCCCAGTATACTTAGCATTTAGCATTGAGGGCTAATAAAACAGACTGTGACCTACAGTCTGTGGGCTGCTAGCAAAAAAAAAAATTACAATCCTTCACAAGAGAAATAGGTTGACAACATAATGTGTTCAATTGTTAATCTGTGCCTGTTCATTTTAATGAAAGTCCCTAGTCAGTACTTTATCCTAGAGTTGATGAATGCAGAGAGAAAGAAAGAGAGAGAGGGAAGAGAGAGGGAGAAGAGAAACCTCGACCTGATAGAAGCCAAACCACGTTTCCGTTCTGGAGTTCAACTTTACGGTAAAGTCACTGGCTCTGCCATTGTGTATATGTGTTAAATGTGTGAGTGTGTAAGTACATTTTACTACACAATTGCCTGTTTTCATTGCTATAATGCTTGCTTTCGTAATAATAAAACTAAATTGGCCATGGTTCAACACCATTACGATCATGGCAATATGGAAACAGGAAAACACACATTAATGTGAGATGATGCGTCTCGGTGTGTGTGCATGAGCTGTACGTGTGTTTATCTGGGAGAATGACATCATGTGTGGTACTGGGCAAAAGCTGAAAGCACAACAAAAATTGAAAGTAACATTTTAAAGAAATAATGAAAGGAAAAGACTCACCAAACATTATTTTAACATTGCACTTTCACACCCCCACACATATATACAGATGAGAAAAAAATATACATATTGAAGACAATATTCATGTGTAACAGGTTTTTTTTCCAGAAGAGAAGGAGGTTAATTGTGACAGAACGGCAGGTGTGTGTGAGCGTGAACGTCAGGTGTGTGTGAACGTCAGGTGTGTGTGAGCGTGAACGTCAGGTGTGTGTGAGCGTGAACGTCAGGTGTGTGTGAGCGTGAACGGCAGGTGTGTGTGAGCGTGAACGTCAGGTGTGTGTGAGCGTGAACGTCAGGTGTGTGTGAGCGTGAACGTCAGGTGTGTGTGAGCGTGAACGTCAGGTGTGTGTGAGCGTGAACGTCAGGTGTGTGTGTGAGTGTGAACGGCAGATGTGTGTGAGCGTGAACGTCAGGTGTGTGTGAGCGTGAACGTCAGGTGTGTGTGAACGTCAGGTGTGTGTGAGCGTGAACGTCAGGTGTTTGTGAGCGTGAACGTCAGATGTGTGTGAGCGTGAACGGCAGGTGTGTGTGAGCGTGAACGTCAGGTGTGTGTGAGCGTGTCCTACCGTCACAGGTGAAGTCAGGCGTAGCCACATCCTGGATGGGGATCTCCTTGAGGAAGCCGGGCTTCTGGCAGCGAGGGTTCCCACTCACCACCCTGGTCTTCTTCAGCCAGAGGCCCAGCCAGGCCAGGTGGCAGTCACACACATAAGGGTTGGACAGCAGGTTACTGAAAGAACCAGAGAAGAAGAGTCTGTCGCTACATCCTGTTGATGTCGGATTTTACATTTCGACTTGCAATTTAAATAACACTTTGATGAAGGTAATGGCTCTTCAAAATTATTAAATTCTAAACTCCTTCACAAATTTCACTAAATTATCTTCCATATTTATTAGATTATATTCTGCTCCAGCTTTCTGCAACATGCATTTCATACTGACTTGCCAACCCAATCATGGGAGGCAGGGTCAGACTGGCCGTCGGGAGAGTCGGGAGATTTCCCCAATGGCTGGTCAAACGGCCGCAGCATAATGCAACAAAAAATATAATAATACACGGTCGTGGGCCGGTCTGCGTTTCAAATTCCCTGGCCGTTTTTCAGTCCCAGTCCAGACCTGACGGGAGGACATGCTCAAAGTGTGAGTCATCCACAATGAACCCGTGGTGACCAAATAAATCGAGTTTTCTGAACGATACCCATGACTGGCATTCTTTTCCAGAGCTGCCATTAGTGGTGCTTGAGTTTTCACCCTCCAGTGAGTCTCACTTAGGCTTGGGTCTGTTTCCAGATCTGAAGAGTGGAGATCGGCCACAGAGGTACATATGGACTGCAGTATAGCTGGCTAATGTGTGGTGGGAAAGTTTTGTATCTTCGCCACCAAGATAATCTAAAAAAAATCTGTTTGGCAGATATATGTCAAACTCAATCCCACGTTTTTTGAAAAATGAACTTTGTACTTAAGAGGGATCCATTAATGTAAGTGAGCCAGGTTGGATTTCTTGTAGAATTGTTGTAGAATGGAGTAGGCATCGTAGCAAATGTAAGAAGTAATTGGTGATTTGGGAACTCTACTTTAGTGCGTACAGTCTACAGAATTAAGGAGGTGAACAGGTCCTGATCCTATCATGTCTCCATAGCCTGAACTAATCAGTTGAATGCATTGCCAAACTTTGCCTTGAAACCTAAAGAATTGATGGCATGCTAAAGCCTTTTCACAACCAGTTTGCTTTAAATGAACCTGGGGTGAACAGTGAATCCTTCAAGAGATGTTGCAGAGGGAGAGAAAGTAGAAGGATGTCAAAATACTGAAAGAGAGAGGTTGATGTGGAAATGTGCCTGGTTCATGCTACACATACTGATGGATGATTAAATATATATATGCATCTGAGTCAAATGTACCTAAAGAACAAGAAAGGCCATGCAGCACAAGAATGTATAATTTAGCACAAAATGTCAAGTGGTCAAAAAAGGTAGAATAGAAAGTCCAAAAAAAGAGGAAAAAGCTCTCGTATTTCTGGACCAAAAAGGTTTCCGTACAGAGAAAGCTCTGTTCTGACAGGTCCCCTACAGCAACAGGTCTACACCCTCTGCCGGAAACACTTGTTAGATCTAATTTAGACTGAGGCGAAAGGGAGCGAGGGGGAGGAGGGAGTGGGGGGAGAGGAGAGGA